>NC_052113.1:2499842-2648433 GCF_012273895.1 Zerene cesonia | reverse complement strand
TGGTAGGCACGTCATTTCGTAAAGTTGGAGCTGATAACTTATTCTCAAAAAAGGCCTGTGAGACTTGGCGCAAGCCAGGTGAAAATAGGCCGACGAAATGTCGAGCTTTATCATCCAATCCCCAGGCTGGAGAAATTCGGAAACCGTAGAATGGGAAATGAGGCGAAAGGACTTTGCTTGTATAAATTTGTTCAACTCCCGCAGGTCGAAAATAGGACGCATGATGCCGTCGCTTTTCTTCCTCAGAAATAGCTTTGAAATAAAACTGGGTGTTCTTCTTGTGACGATCTGCAATACACCCTGATCCAGAAGCTCTTGAATTGATTGGGACATTGCAGCATTGTTGAGAATTGTTTCATTATTTCTTTTGTTGGCATAACTAATGGGGGTTTTTTTCGTAGGGGTAAACGGAAATGTGTTATTGCCGAAATTATAAACTGGTTCGCGCCCAACGCTTGCCAACGGTTCTTCAACGCTCCTAAACAACCTGCTCTGAAGTGTGTCGGATAGTCACTTTCTATCTTCTTTATTGCGAAAGGAATTATTTTTAATCTGCTTAAAATTATTAGATTTTTTAAAATTATTTTGTGATTGAGTTTTTTTGTATGTTTCTTGAGTACCGTTTCTATTTGAACGATACTGAAATGCTTTTGAAGTAGAAGGTAAAGATTCCTTGTACCTCTTTTTTAGTGGTTCTGTTTTTTTATAAACATGTGATGGTGAGGGTAGTAACCAAAATTCAGGTCCGCCTAGCGATTGTATAAAAGTTAAGAGTTTGTTTTTATTAAACAAATGTTCTTCGCTTGGAGGAATGCTCCTAAGCGCATTTTGAATATTTTTGTCCTTTATTCCGTCTAATAATCTTTTTCGCCTAATCTCGATACACTCGGCTCTTTTACCGCATACAACTTGCAAAGTTTGCTCCGACAACTTGTATGACGGAGAAGCAGTACCGAACACTTCCGATATTTTTTTAAAAAGACTATCTGCATTCAGTTCCGATTGGCAATTGTGAGCCCAATTAATAAGTCCCTGTAAACCCGATTGTAGTAATTCCCTTTGTTGCAATAAAGCATTTGTAATCGCGGCCATAATTTCGTCAGTCGATGCTAAGTAATCTTTACACTTATTTAAAGAACACATTTCGTCGTTAATTTTTAAACTACAGAAACCCGGAGTGGCGAGCATGTCCGTTAACGATTTGGAGTAACGAATGTGAGGCCACGTCGGCAAATTGAATTGTTGAAGTTCGATTAATTGACGTAGTAATTTTTCATCTTCGGGCTTAAGAACTTTTTTCTCATCGAAAACCGTTTTACAAATGCCTAAATCTATTGATTTAATAGTACTTATCGACGGGTTCGTAAAAAATTCGACATTTTCAGTTGAGGGTACTTCGACAACGTCGATATTCTCCTCTTTTGTATTTTGCAAACTTTGTTGATGCATTAAATAATTTGTAAGAAAACTGACCTGAGCATACAATGCGTCGATCCGAGGATCGGCAGTTACCTCTGTACCCGGTTTTTGTTTCTTGGATGGCGGCACACCAACCTCTGGGTCCGAGTCGACATCACTCGAACTTGAAGTTGATTTCTTCCTTCTAAGGTTGCTCCCGCTCGCCGATGAACGAGAAGCCGCAGAATGGTGGCCCTCTGAAGCCTCTGGGGCTACAGTAGGTCCCTCCATATGTTCGTTAGAAGCCAGATTTATTACGAAAAGAAACAGCCAATTATTTTAATAAATCTTAACTACGCACGCAAAGTAACTCGTGAACACTTGTGCACTAGCAATGCTAGTAGAAACGACCGCCTATGGCGAGAGTACACGACGCTATGACTGGGAAAATGATTTCATTTCCCACATCACCTAGCTGGTGACAATGATGCCCCCTAGTAATGCAATTTGAAACTAAATATTGTACGTAATCTGTGAAATTGATTCTGTATCTATGGTAGAGTATACACTGCTTCTTCATATAAATGCTGTATGTTTTCCGGAGGCACATTAATATTATAAACTGGTCCCCACTGGGCTTTATTTTAATTTATAAAATATTTAAATAATACCGACACCAAGTAAGTGGGTACCCACATCCTGATTTTTAGTAGCAATCAGCTTACATAGCAAGCATATAAAAACCATTAAAGTTTTCGAAAGCTTTTTTCTATTAATGGAACACTTTAATAATAATTTTCTACGATGAAAAGCCATTCTGCGTACAGCTATTTGGTGATATTTTTTTACAAATATAACGATCGACAAGATTTCATTTAGGATTTTCTTTATAGAACTGTATATGTTTAGAAATTTAAATCTTAGAGTAGGTGTAGAATTAATACGAGAAATGGGCGAATGGGCTCACGATCGATGATTCTAGTTTAAGATGATACTATCGCTCTTTTATCAAGGTCGGGAATTTTGTGTTGTACTTTTATCAATCTAGATATAAGACGACAAGAGTATTATTGTCATATATTCCACAATCGCTTTATTTTTAGAAATCTGTAATAAGAAAAGACTTACACAAATAAACTATTATAGGACAAATCGAGGTTTGACTTAAGTACATAATACTATTTTATTAAACCTTTTGATTTTTCTCCGAAACGCTGAAGCAAATAAAACAAGACTACATTTATAGATAATTCACATAACGAAGCTTCACTTCTCATTTTTATATAATAGTTTAAGACTCGTCAATCGTTTCATCCCAATACAAAGTGTATCTTCTTAATCTTACATTGGATTAGATTTTATAAAAAAAAAACTATGATTAAGTGCATCATATATTCTATTACTTATAAAATATTATTATGTATTTTTAAATAGATTTTTTATGAGATGTGTGTGAGTCATAAAAATTAACAACTTAAGAAAACGTTCCGAGTTAAACGTTAATTTAATAGCTTTATGTAAATAACAGTTATTTACTATAACTTATTTTATAGTTAACATGTATGTTAAGGCTGCGCTTGGATTGACTCGAAATGAAAACAAAATAAAATATTACCACTGACACTCACAAACAATGCGGCCTTCTATTGGTAAAATAATTTATAAAATCAGTTCAGAAGATCCACATATAAGATATATAGATAGAAGATATATAGTAGGATCTTTAGATTCCTTCTACGTCACTAACTCACATATTCACAAATTCATCTTCGTGATCATTCTATAAATAAAAGTTTCTTGTAAAGAGCATCTACTTGGTGTCCAAAATTATTATCATTAAGTACCTATAATATGTCAGAATTTTCGTTTTTACTAATATTTTTTTCATATTTCCACAAAGATTTCCCATGATGAGTCGAATATGACGTAATTACCTAATAACAATTACAATTACTATATCTTGTTATTAGTTGTAGCTTAATATTTATTTATAAATTCTAGTCTTATAAAGGAATAACGATTGTTTCATTTTTCTTTGCAATTAACACGTAGTTGTATCAAATATAATTTAATTAGTAATGTATCATTAAACATTTTTCTTATGCTCTCCTTTTCGTAATTCGCACCAGGCTATTTTGATTAGTGCATTCACTATTTTAAAACTAATGTACACCAATATAATACAAATGAAGACGAGAAATGCGTAAACATCTAGCATATTATACACAATCCAATGCATATTAACTGTTGGGCTTTTCATATAATCCGCCCCCTCATTTCGTATGACATATTCTATCCAGAAAATTGCCGTATCCAAAGCACTCATCGGTCTATCCTTAAATCGCCTGGATACCTCCTTCGCTTTCCTAAGATATACGTCGTTACTCAGAATGGTATTTATAGTGTTGTGTAATGTAGTTTCTTCAATGTTTTCATATTTCAAGATAAGTCCGAATCCCGCCTGTTCGACGAGAAGTAAGTTGTTATATTGGTCAGCGTATATTGGCATACCGGCTACTGGCACTCCATGATAGATGGCTTCTTGCGTACTCATAAGACCACCGTGACCGATGAATAATTTTACATTTGGATGTGCTGAAAAAAAACTTTGTTGTATTTTATATTGTTTGTGATAAAAAAATTGTTTCGAGTTAGTTACATTATAGTAAAAATTCAACACTTGAATGATGTTGTAGCGCATTCTTAATATCCTACTGTCCATCAAGTTTCCTAATTCCATTTTAATGTGCATGTAAAATTATGATAAAAGTTTGGTGTCAACTACAGCATACAAGAATTTAATTTTACAAAATCTTCTAAACCCTAATACAATTTTCGAGTACAAAAACTGTTCAAACGATTCAAAATTTTTAAGTCAGCCCATACCCAGGATTTTCCGCTGCGGAAACCATTTTCTAATGATGACATTTGGTGGCTTATCTGGCATGTTGTCGTCCTCCCATTTCCAGAGAACTGTATGTTTCAGTCTTTTAAAAACATTGAGGAACGCCCTCTTCTTGTTTTCTGGCAATTCTGAACTCCTCACATTAGAACCGAAGTTTACGTAAACTACTCCGTTGCGGGATTCATTTAAGATTTTCTCTAGTTCCTAAAATTAACATTGTGACAACAAAATAACCATATCTAATGTGTATAAACAATTGAAATTATTTGCTAAAATTTGTGATAGCAAGTATGTATTTCTCGTTGAAGATAATTTTTATTTAAATGGGTTTTAATTTAGATTTATATTACTAAACGAGACTGTGCTTACGTAGAAAGTTGCGCAATTAATAACAAACTAGCTGTGACCCGCGGTTGAAACCGCGTAAGTCCGTATCCCGTAGGAATATCGGTATAAAAAGTGCCTATGTGTTATTTCAGTTGTCCAGCTATCTACGAAGCAAAATAGTATTATTATTCACCAATAGATGTCAGGAAAAAAAACACGAATAAAACACGAATATGACATTTTCTAAAAAAAATTCCTAGCTAGATCGATTTATCGCCCCCGAAACCCCCTACATACTAAATTTCATGAAAATCGTTGGAGCCGATTCCGAGATTCCAATTATATATATATATATATATATATATATATATATACAAGAACTGCTCGTTTAAAGGTATAAGATTACGACTATTTAGGTGTAACTAATTTGGTATTTATGAAATACAGTAAAATAAAGGAGTTTATTTACATTTACAGTAGATGTTAATATTAACGACAAACATTATGGACTTGGGTCAGACGAATGCTGCATTGCATCGTCACTTGCAAATAATAAACGTAGCCTTGGTAAGTAATAAACAACCGGTTGGTCATTCAGGTTTTAACTTTAAACTCGATAAAATATACAAATACATATAACATGAAGTTTTAATCGCAATGAGAATATCAATAAATAATGTAATATATTTTTTTATTATTTTATATTTTTAGCACTCAGATCCGTGTCCCTACATGTGTATGAATGACCCAATTCCCCTCGAGATATTTTTAATGGATTTTAAGCTTTACCATCTTTATTAACTCCTTTTTTATGTCATCGTCGTCAATGGAGCTGGTGGGTTGCCTGATGGTAAACGCTATCCATGAATTTGTTGGACATTTGGACAAGCGTAAGGTTGAGTGACATTCATCATCAGCCCATATATGCACTGCTGGGACACAGGCCTCCTATGAGGGTTCTGGCCATAATCTACCACGCTGGCCAAGTGCGGGTTGGCAGATGTCACATGACGTCGAACTTTTGATTCTTGGACATGCCGGTTTCCTCACGATGTTCTACTTCACCGTTTTAAGCAGTGGTGATGTGCAGTCCACATGTGCAGATAAATTGAAAATCAATTTATTTCCTGCACGCTCGCCCGGTCTCGAACCCCGACTTATCGATTTTGAAGTCCGAGGTTCTCACCACTGAGCCACCACTGCTTTTACGATTGATGATGATCGACCTTACGCATCTACAAATCGATTGCTGACTTTAAATTGAATAAGGATTAGGAAAGGATTGACAAGAGGAATGGACTAAAAAGGGTGAGCAAAAGGATATGGGCCACCACGCGCTATGAGCGTTGTATATTTTCCCACTAGAAATACTACCGAATACTAACGAATCGAATTTTAGTATAGTATAATTAAATTCCAATATTTAATAATTTTAATTAGTAGTTGGGATAATATCAAAAGGCATTTTCTTAAGCACTGTATTTACTAACCTTGTTAAGCCATTAAACTTTAATGTTTGATAATTGGATTAGCATAGATTTTCTCATCCCATTGTTTATTATAATTACAATGGAATGAAACTAGTTACATTCATAGTTCATTTTAAACTTGCAAAGGTTCATATATGTCTTTCTCTCTTTTAATTCATCTTTGTTCATGTTATATTATTGGGAACATTTAAGATGTAATATAGACACTTTCATTCTAGAATAATAGACATTGTCCATACAGAGAAAAAAGATTTTCATAATAATAAAAGAAATTACCTTAGGAAGCGTTTCATTGTACCAATCAGCATGGATCCCGCCAATTTCAATGATATTCGGCAAATAGGCCATAGGAGTATCGAAGCTAAAATGGCTGTTTATAAGCAATAAAGAAGAATTTTTCTGCAGTTCATACAAACTTGGAACCGGCTGTGGCAAATCTGGTATATACCTTTTCACCAACATTTCTTGCTTCTCCAGATACGAGTATCGCCAAGTTACATAATCATAAACGGATATGTATAAGTTATTCAGTCTTCCTAAAAAACTGGTTGGGTCCTCTATAGGGACGAATTCGTAAAGAATCGTCGCAAGCTGAAGAGGATTTCCCACAATAACATTATGTTTCATGAAATTTCCAAACGCTGTGATGAGAACAAGAGGTGCATTGTACTTATGTGATAACATATACAACGCTTCTACCAGGAAAACCTCGCTGACGATTAAATCAAATTTATTATCTCTGCCCAAGAAATCCTGCATCTGAGGCGTACTAAGTAGATAGTCTGTAAACGCAATTCCTCCGTCCCATAGAATTTTGTCCATAAACTCTGTCGCTCGCATATCAATCGTGGTAAACACATTTGGCCTTTCGATACCTGTCGAAATTAAAACAAATTTAAGCTACAAAGTGATAGAAATCGCTAAATAACGATAGCTCCACATTTTGCACGTATTACATAACGCTAAAGCACTGGTGACTCAGTGGTGAGAACCTCAGACTTCAAAATCGATAAGTCGAGGTTCGAGACCGGGCGACCGTGCAGAAAATAAACTGTTTTTTAATTTATCTGCGCATGTAGATATCACCACTGCTTAAAACGGTGAAGGAAAACATCGTGAGGAAACCGGCATGTCCGAGAATCAATTTCGACGACATGTAACATTTGCCAACCCACACTTGGCCAGCGTGTTGGAATATGGTCTGAACCCTCATAGGAGGCCTGTGTCCCAGCAGTGGGAACATGTATGGGCTGATGACATAACGCTAAATATTAACAATTCTAAACTATAAAACTAAACTTGTATAAATAAACTATAAATCATTCTTTATTAAAATTCATCTAGCGACTTAGAACTTAAATAGTGAGCTTACGAGATATAAGAATTTAATTATACCTAACATTTCCCACAGCTCCTTCTTTTCGATGACAATTTGGTGGTAATTCGGTGGTGGGTCAGAGACCTCGAACGCAGTAAGGACGGTCACATTGTGACCTCGTCGAGCCAATTCCACTCCGATCGGTCGAAGAAATGTATCATGGGATTTAGAAGTAAAAGGCACTGCATATAATATGTTAGCAGCGTCACAAAATGCCATGAATATTAATAGAATTATAAAATATAGCGTCATCTGGAAAGTAATTAAATGTTTACATGTAATTTATATTGAGACATATTTATTTGGTTTAATTTTAAAATTAACGATTGTGTCGGAAGTTTCGTTATGAAACTAGAAAAATGAATAACACGACACAATTTCAATTACAAGTAAATTAGCAAATGACCAAGTTTTATTTTTAATATTGTAACTCAATGGTTTAACAAGCTATGTGATGGTAATTAATACATCAGATAGTAAAAATTATGACTATATACATATATTAATAACTAGCTTTTCACCACGGTTTCACCCGTGGTACATATATAGCCTATATCACTCACTGTAAATGCAGCTTTCTAACGATGAAAGAATTTTTGAAATCGGGCAAGATTTTTTTTCACGCATGATGGCGTGACCGATGAAATAAGGATTCATTTTTATATACATACTAGCTGACCCGGCAAACGTTGTTCTGCCTCGCTCTTATCATTTAGGTGTATGAAAAATAGATGTTGGCCGATTCTCAGACCTACACGATATGCACAAAAAATTTCATCAAGATCGGTCAAGCCGTTTCGGAGGAGTATGGCAACGAAAACTGTGACACGAGAATTTAATATATTAGATATTAATTATTTTCAACAAAAAATGAATCCAATCGATCCAATTTACGTCATATTTAAACGGAATCAATCGCAAGGACCCAGCTTTCTATTTAAAAAAAAAATTCTATTCAAAAAATTAAAAGTCGATAATTTGGAAAAAATACGCTTATTGCATACTTGATATATCACTGAAAATATATGGGTTTTTTTCATTAAAAATAAACTTCACGGACTGTCTTGATAAATATAATTAATAATAGCTTTCGACATTATATTCAATTCTATAATTAATATTTTATTTACTCACCATTGCACATAACAAAACCAAGTCCGCTGGACTACATGGCAGGACTGCCCGCTTCAAAGTATCTTATGTTAAAGATAATAACAACTGCCAACTTAATATGCACCTATTATGCTGCAGACAAGGTACAGGTTCAGTAACAATTACCAAGATAATATGCACTTTTTAAGCAGCAGATAAGGTACAGTTTCCAGAATAAACTTTTATAAATATCTCTCGAAAGAATGCATATAAAACTGCACCCATGCGAAGCCGGGGTAGGACGCTGATTAAATACAATTCCTGTAAAGCCTATAACCACAGAATAATAAGTACAAGTCTTTAACCGCTTAGATCACTTTTATATAAGTGCCATCTATTAGAAAATCATCGAACTAATTCGATGATAGATACGCTCGCTACAGCGCAGTTAAATTACAATGAAGTTTATAAGTTTTTTCAAATATTAACTAGATGTCACTTTATAGATTTATATGTATCTTTACAACTTAACGCGCTCTATTTAGGCTTTTTGTATGAATCACACAGCTTTTTTATTTTGCATTTCATTCGTTCCTGTCACTTAATCAAAAACTGTATAGAGTAAATAGGTCATACTACGATATCTAAATAACTGACTGCATTTTCTCCATGCCAAATTTATACGAATCATTTGTTATTATTTCTATAACACACCACACTTCCAAATGTGACGTAATTGTAGGAGAGAGTTATATTTGCATCATACAATAAAGTGAATCTTAAGATGCACATAAATCCATCTATACGTGTCAGCATTTACAATTGTTTCAAACATGTACCTTCCAACCGTATTTAGAGGCTTATATACATAGAAATCAATAACATCCGCACCATCTGGACGGTTGGCGCTACATCACAAATCACTAATTAATAGTCACTGGCTCCACCACCGTACGCTTTACTCGCAACTCCCTTCCGCGTACGATGAAACTTCGGAGCGATAACCATCTGTGGTGTTCCCGAAGAATTACGATATTAGGGCCTTCATAAAAAAGTGTATAATATGTCACCCCATAAAGGCCGGCGAAGAATCTGAAGGACCAATTTTGAAAATTTTATGTGCGGTGGTGACTTAACATCAGGATAAGGCACCTTTGCTTGCTTTGTTATAGAAAATAAAACTCTTAATATATCGAAACACTTCCAAGGCTATAATATTAGTTGTATAAATTGAAATAAAACATGAATCACTAAATAAATATGTCATACAAAGAGTATGAATACGAATAAATTGAATTTTACACTGTTAAACTTCAGACAGTATAGGTACACTTGCGCAAATAAATCTATAATAAGTATGTAATAGTGTGCGAGATTTCTTTTGTAATTCAATTTGAATTTATTTGAATATGTAACATTTTATATAGTATTGAAATGATTAATTTGAAGTCCTATCTTTAACACTTTTAAATATAAGTTGTTCCATCTAAGATCATCGCTTTTTGCTTTATTTAAAAATAAAAATCCAAGCTAAAAGTCAAAAATTTTTGGTTTCAACTGTAAATTGTCTATGAAATAGTTTTACCTTACACCCTTTTAAATTGAGTAAATTACTTTAACAGTATAAGTAGTAATAACTATCAGCATTATTAAATAGTGATATGTTGGCTTTATGGCTTTATCAGTGGATGAAGACTAAATGAAACAAACATTAGTGTATATTAACACATTATTTATTTTTTATGATTACATTCTTAGTTCATAATAATCGTATCAAATGTTATCAATTAGTTTATAAAATCTAGTTATTCACAATTGATGAGTAAAATCTTTATTTAAATTGTTACAAAGTTCAAGTGGACGGAATCTGTTTCCTTATTATTAATCATTAACTTATTAGTATAACTATATGACTTTTTACATAAAGCAACTTATGTTACATTAAACAATGTAATAAGGCACATTTGATGTGTCTAACAGTCCTTTAACATTCAATAAAATATTACGTTATTATTATGGCAAAAGCATTTACGTCACGTGAATCCTAATAATCTCTTACTTTCTCTGTCACTTTAAAATTACTTCTCCTCCGCTCGGTATATAGTGGAGCAGCACCATTTCGAGATTCGTATTTCAGAGGTCGGTCATTTTCATAATACTTTATCGTTGTTATCGGTTCCGCTTTGTATCCTCTGCTTTTAGTAACTGAGTTGACTTCTCTGGACTCAATTATTTCTTTTGACCGGCCATCTCTAGATGGGACAATTTTTTTGCTTATCGTTTCAACTGTGTCTGTTACACTCGGTCTCTCCGGATCACCAGACCTCGTTTGGTATCTGTACGTCTCTGAGTAATTATCACTGCTGTTGCTCTCTCTTCTATTAGCCGGCGTTTTTATCCTCGTATCCAAACGTGAAACGAATGGACTGCTGTCCCTGTTGGATGAATCCGTTCTGTACACTGGTATTTTGCGTTCTTCAGATATGCGATCTTTGTAATGCGGCGATGGAGTTCCATAACGCGAAGATAATCTACTTCCATCTGATTCATCGTCGTGTAGCGTTTGGTATAATTCTGGGGCGCGATCTCTCAGCCCCTTCAAAAATATCTTCTTCTTATCCGTTTCATCGTACGACTTGCTGAAGCCATTTGAATGGCCGTTGCTTAGAGGCGTTGTTTTTCCGTAACGCGCGCCAAACAACCCATCACGTCTTCGTTCCGTCTCCCTTGATACAGCATCAGCGAGATCGCGTTGACTTCTGTTTATTATCGAGACGATTCCTGGACTCTTCAGTTGTTCAGGTGTTTCATCGAGCCGGCTCAGGTGAGGGTTGGACTTGTACATCGTGGAGTAGTTTCTGTTCATTCCTGTGACGTATCTGGGATGTGTCTCCTGTTCGGGCACTCCCATAGCAAAACTCTTGCTTCTGTTTAAGCCTTTGTAGGTCCGCGCCGGTTTGGCAGGACCGGGTGGGTAACCATTGATCTTCCCTTCTGGTGCTCCGTTATTTGATATATTAATGGCACTTGTGGATCGTTTGTTTGAGGTGAGCCGATGCCAATATTTGTTCGAGCTCGGCTTTTCGGTGGTTTTCTCCTTGCGGTCGTGGAGTTTCCTCGGCAGGGTCTGAGCAGAGCGGGAATAGTCTTCCTCAGTTTCGCTGTTCGGATTCAGTCGACTCGCGGAATGACTGAATCGACCAAGCGTGCTCGAGAATTGTCCTCTGGAATGAGAAAAAATAAGAATTAACAAAAAAATGATTTCGTAATAGTATGAGCACATCCCACGTGCGCATATTGTTATCTGTTCGTATCATAAAAACATGTAATCTTGTGTTTTAAACCTAATTGGATTCAATGGGGAATCTCCGCCTACACAACTAACGAGCACGCTTTGTTCACTTATCTTAAGCCGTTGACTATTTTATAATAGCATCAATTTAAATTACATACTTTGATCGTGGCATTATTTAATAATACAATAAAAACTATTGTTAGATATTATTTTAAGCTTACAATAAGGAAGCGTGCTACATTTGCGCTGCAATGACAGTTGAACTAATTTACATCATCAGAAACCTACACCTGTTGGACATTTTCTTGAAATGAGTCATAGTAATACCATTGCCACACGGTCCTTTTAGTTATGTACCGCGAGACGCCGCTGACTCAACGTTTATAGACTAAATAAGGGCTGTTTTACCGAGAACCGCTTATTTACCCTTACTAGGCAAGTCATGGAGAACCGCAGATTTAAAAGGCAAGATATGCCGGAACGCAATGACGCGACTTGATTGAAATGTGACGAGTTTTTTGATTGATATAAAGGGCTATTGTTTCATTTTATCAATTTAATTGGCTGTCGAAAATCTCAAAACAATGGTGCTAATTACTATTTATGATGTTATATTATGGGCCTCATTAATAATTTATTAATGTTATAATAAATTGGGTTCAGTTTAGTTAATTTAAGTGTAGGATACAACTAAATCGTAAAATATATTTGTAAATGCAATATTCTTATTTGAAAGATCTTCAACTTCCTAATAAGCATCGCACCATAGTTAAAGAAAAGCTTTCTCCTCGAAATCCGCCTAGAATTATCCATCTTTGGAACAATACATATGGTTCACAAAAACAATTTAGGAAACGGCATGGGTCGTATATTGCAAAATACTCCTATTATGAAAGTTTCGCTTTGCATAAATAATGATATTCCTCGATTCGTTACTCTTGACTGCTTTTCTTACAAGTTCTTGTGTTTTTCTTATGTTATTTTAATTTCCTTCAAACCTGTGACTTAGTGTTTTGTATTTCATTTGTTGTTTGTTTGCTTGGTAAAACGTATTGTATAACAAGTAATTATTGTATCGAGTGTCTATTTCTATTATTATATGGTTTGCTGTGGTCGTTGTTTTGATTCACTTGGAAATCTGTTTAAAAATCAACTAATATTACATGTACACGCATTTCAAACAATTTTGTTATATACTATCTCAATTATTATTAAAAGAGAAAAAAATCTTTGTGATTCAAACCGCTAATACAAAAACGATTTTTTTTTAATATAATCAACATAGATTTGTAATCTATTTAAGATTGCAAATGCATCTTCTGCAAAAAATCAGCTAGAACAATAACTATGCATTGTAATAAAATATTGTAAGACACACTGCAATGTGGCAACTGGAATGCGACCACAAGGAAAATCTAATGCTTGTAATTATTCCAATGGCTGAGCTTTAGGTACTGTGAGCTATTAATTTATCGTTAACAACGAATAAATTATGATTATTTTTTTTATTCTGTTAATTTTTAAAGACTTGATACTTTATGTATACACCACAGAATACATATTTTAAGTATCAATGATATAATAGTAGTGTTATAAACATTATGAACTTTATATTTTAAATGTTTATAATTTTGTTACAAAAATAATGTTAAATTGCTAAATTACGCTTTATTGTTAGGATTTAATTTTTAGTTTTATAGCATTGAATTGTTACGAGTTAAACCCGACTTAAGTATATACGTTTATAAATCTAAATTATTTTCAATGTAAAATTCGCGTATTGTAGAAATTTCTGATCAAATTAGCACTGATTAAAAGAAATTGAAATGGAATAAACACAGTTTCCTCCGATATCGTTAAGGATTAAGGATTTATTACATAAAAGAATTGATTGAATAAATAAATATCAAAATCATTAACTTCATGTGCGCATAAAGGCAGGGTAGGTTTAAAATCTATAAAAAATATTTAAATTAATTATGTTACACCATTTTAATTGAGATATCAAGGGCAGCTAGTTAATCATGAAGCTTAATATGTTAACTATCTCTTTAAGATGAAATTCTTGAATTTGGAGTTCTGATACTTCCATTAACATCTGTATAGAATACATCAAAATGACATAATTTTTAATGTTTATGTACCTAAATGTACCTAAATATCAGATATAATAGGTCTACTGATATAAGCTATACGCTAACACTGTTTAATTCGCAACAAAAATCACACACATTAAGGTCGATCTAGGTGTATTCGATGATTTTCTTATATAACCCGATATGATCAGCGTGGAAATCATTAATTTATAATCGCTTACATTTATGTGTAGGAGGCCTAGAGCTGCGACAAGATTCTATTTAAGGCTAGCATAAAATACAGGTGGGCATTGTTAATATAATTTAACGCTTATTTAAAAACTATAATAGGCCATATCAAAAAATACAATAAATTAAAAATTTATTGTTAAATAGCTACGCATATTATTCGAAAATTTTTGTGTTTGCTCACTATCATTTTCGTTTATAGTTTATAATAACAGAGTTATAAAATGCGACAAAATTAATTTGTTTTGTTGATCAGGTATGCGTGTTGTTTACAAATAAGATGGATGTTTACTGTAGAGAATTATAAATAGTTAGAATATTTGCCTTGTTTGTTATTTAAAGTTTATGTTTCAATTGCAGCCATTTACATTGTACAACATTTTCGATTTTCTATAGGAAATGCTATTTATCAGGGCCGGGCTACATAGCCCCATGCTATCAAAGGACAGAAGTTTACTTATGGGAGAATATGTAGTCAAATTTTGGAGCAAGTTGGAAGCCTCTTGTAATTGCAATGGATCAATCAAGACAACATCATCTCTCTATTATATATAAAAATAATTGTTACAGTTAGTTCTTACCTTTCGCGGTCACGGGCATCGGCAGCAGCTGCGCGTCTAGGACTGCCGTCGTACTTGTGCTCGCGGCCGTAGATGCTGGGCGCGAAAGGGTCCTCGCCGAGGTAGTAGCGGTGCGGGGGCGCGGGGTGGGGCGCGGCGTGGGGCGCCGCCGGGGGCGCCAGCTCGCCGCCGTACTGCCGGTACGTGCGCGACGCGTGCTCCGGGGACGGTGTGCGCCACCGCGCTTTGCGCTCCGCGGACGCCGAGCGAATCTTCCCCACCAGCTTCCTTATCGAATTCCCAATTGCCGACCCCACTGATTTGCGCACCGGCGACTGCCGCCTGGCGTTCTCCGCGAATCGCGTCTTCTGATTCTGCTTCCTTTCATCCCTATCGCGGCGGCGCGGCGGCGTTCTGTCCCGGTCGGAGCTCCCGCGTCGCTCCCGTGGTGGGGAATAATCCGGGGGAGGCTCAACGGCGCTGTCCTCCCGGCTGTCGCGTGATCGGCCTGAATTCCCGTTGCGGGATGAGCTTCTGTATCCACTGTCGTAGCGGTGATCCTCTGACCGTTGTTTTGAATGGCGCTTTCTTTCAGGAACTATGGGTGGCCTGTAATCGTCCTCTATGGATGGTTCCCGGAATGTTCGATCCGTTTCGAGCGGGCGGAACGGGGAGCCGCGCGGCGGGCTGTGCATGGTCGAAGAGGACACGTAGGCGGAGTCGTCGCGGGACGGCGGGTGACGCCGACCGATAGGTGAAGATCTACCTTGCGGCGAATCACGCTTCCCATATACGTGTCTAGGAGATGAACCGTTTAATCTATCATCGCTGGCATATGGAGATCTTGCCGCCGGTGGTGATGGCGACGAGCTCCTCGGTTCAGGCATTCTTGGCTTAGTGGCTCGACGTTGAGACCAATCTGCGACTCCTTTAAAATAACCACCTGTTCGATTAACTGGTCTTTCGTCGGATGGCGTTGATGATTTCGTCTTTCTAAGCACACGGTCAGGATAAACGGGCGGTGGTGGCACAGATGACGTCTTTCCGTAATACCCTTCGTCTTCAGCCTTCTTCACAAAGTATCCAGTATCGGGGCGTCGTCCTATCTCCTCTGCGATGGAATCGTGGGATGAGCGCGAATCACTACCAAAATGACTCTCTAGCCATTTGGACGTTTCCTTTTTGCGTGTCTCCTCCTCGATGTCGAAATTAATTGGCCGCTTCGCGTAGTCTTTATCCTGATCTGTAAAACAGATAGGGAATTAGGTAACGAGATATACGTGCGCGCGCGCGGTCTGCTGCCGCGGAATGGTAACCGCACCTACAACCTACCGCCGCACACATGTTATGGCGTAATCATACTGTCAATAAGTTTGGCAAACTGTCGAAGGTCAATGCAAGATGCAAACAACCGAGGCATTTTTCAAGCGGTATGAGACATCGCAGCAATTATTGACTGAATATTAATTTCTAGGTCGACAAGGTTTTATGGTACGAGCAATTATGTAAGCGCTAACTGCTATAGCAAATAAACTTGAATTACGACTTTATAATGGAATCAATTTGCTCTGTATAATTTCTTAAACGCTAGACTGTTTGTTAAGTACGGTATATTTACTAGATCTACCGTATGGAAATTACGTTTAAATAATATTACCGTAACAATATATACAAATCAATATATTATTAAGGCCACATATCGACATCGGCTAAAATTTAATGGGTTTTTTTAGTAGTATGCATGTGGCAAGATTTAAATATTGTACTTAATGAATTTCTAAATCTTCCCCGTGATTTTTATGGCATCCTGTCTTGAGCAATGCTATCAAAAATACATGTTTGTTATACCAAATTGCGACATTTCATATTACGGATTTATTAATTATTAAGAGTTAATCGGTATTGCATTTTTAATTTACGTAAAAAAAATTTTTTCAATTTGACTTATTTATTTATTTATCATGTTAGGTAGGGTAGGTTATGTAGATCATTGTATGGTAATGATTTATGAAGAAAAATAAAATTGACCTTTATCGCATCCAATCCTGATGACAACTTGGAAAAAAAGTAATAATAAGATTTTATTTTATTTCGACTACAATACTTTTATTTTTGAGATTTCATTACTATGAGGATTATATCTACGGCTTGCTGTCAATAAATAAATTTTTTGACATTGTTATGAATATAATAAATTAATGTTATATATAAAAATGTTACATAAGTACCTAAAATAATTCTAACTGCTAACAATCGTAGTGAATTAAGCTCGTATAACGGATAATACGTACATACTCAGTTAAATGCATTCTGCCTTATAAGTCTTAACTGCACTTCATAGCTTTACTTCGAGGGCATGTCAAAGCGTGATCTGACCTCAACTACCGCGTAGGCCCAATGTCCGTCCATAAAAGGCAAACAGATGGACAAACGACATTAATTTGCCTACTTATATACATAAATGTATTAATGGTACGAAAGGCATACGTTTCAGGTTTTGTGGGTGGATTGCGATACGTCGTAGGAACACTAGATGCATATATCATTATGGTGGCCAAGTTGTTTATTACGCATTGGTTCGTTTGAGTTGCCTGGCGAAAATATCTAGTTGTGTAGAAATATGGTAATATTATGTTCCGATTCAATAGGTTATCTACTTTTTTTAAGTAAGAGCGGCAACTGAGCTGATTGGTCACCTGATTAAGCGACCATCACCGTCCATAAACAATTTCACAGGTGCAAATGCGCTGCAAATGCGTTGCTTGCTTTTTAAAAGGAAGGATTTACAGAAAGGATTGACGACGGAAACAAAGGAAAGGAATGGGAAAGGTGAATAATAGGATCTCTAGGAGTCTACATAAACAATTTAATTGTAAGTTCTAAGTTAATTAATTGATTCTCCATTTAAATTTAATCTAGTTCTGAGACTTTGCTTTTTTGTTAAAAGTTATATGTGTGCATACTATGTTGCATCCGATATTAAGCCAGAGAAATAATATTATGTCTATCATCAAAACACAAACATTGTACGTTACCTGCACCTCACAAACGTTCGCATTTTTACTAGTTGGAAAAAATGTATTTCAATACAATTGTCAATATCTCATAAGTCTCACATATCTCATATGACTCGTCTTGGAAATGAATTTGTCTCTAACTCAAACTGCCATCACAAATCGAAACGAATAACTCCACATTATTCACTGATTAGCTGATATACCTTATTGTTCATACATACACCTGAACGTGTGAGACAAGGTCGAAATCATTGTGTATATATCAAACATTATTGCGTCGGAAACTAGAACAAATATATAACTATAACGGAGCATTTAATATCTATAGCCTGCCTTCGAATCTTTAATGAACATTTTTCAGAGTTGCAATTGTTTTTTTGTCGATTTTTATAATCTTAAAGCAATCCGAATAACATCGTAGAATGCACAATTATTCTGAATATCTTTCCATCTAAGCGCATTGCGTTATCTATATAGTATACTAGACGCTCGTCCCGGCTCCGCCCGGATATCAAGATTCCAGTTTTAACCCAAGGGAGCATTTAATCGGGATAAAAAGTATGCTATCACCTAAGACGGCTCATACCCTGTCTGTATATTTCAAAATCCGTTCCAAACAAACAAACTTTCACATTTATAATATTAGTATGATTAGTGTGATACTAACTTGTCACCGCGACCTTGCCCATGATTTAACTTTACAAAAGAAAATGATAATAAACAACTCAAAGGTAAAACATTTTTTTAACTATAGCCTATAGTCTCAGTCACCTTTTAGTATACTGAAAACTAATAATTAATTTGTCAAAGTACTTTAAATATATACCATATTATGTATTAGTTATGAACTCAATTTCAGTATAAATACAATCGATCAAGTCTCTAAAACAAAAAATACATCACATCATAAATCAATAGATTCAAATGTATATCGTAACTTTTAATTATATAATCGAAAATATCTAATAATACGTCCGGTTACCATAAAAGTACAAGTTGTTTTGGCCACTAGACTTTTTTATACGCCGTAATATGATACGGCTTACAGTTTAGACATTTTTAGGATCATAAATAATGATTTATGAAGAAACTCAGTAGAGAAAATCTAATACAATGCGAAGAAATGTCTAGACGTTCCAAGTCATGTGTTGGATTTAACAACTATTTAACAAATCGATTAAAATCAATGTCATTGTTATAAAGCTTGGCGCTTACTATTAGATCAAGGAGAATGGCTTCGTTCTATAGGCGCTAAGTAAACGAGATCTTTTAGTTTGAAACAAACAAAATATATATATTCCTTCTTTGTGTTACCTTTATTTTTATTTATGTAGATTATTATTTTATGCGCAAAATCTAATATGACTTCCCTCACTTTTAAAAAGTGAATAATTTAATTTTATTACAATTTTATTTATGGATAGACGAAATTTCGAAGGACATAGCAAAATCGCCGATGCGAAGCTAGTATCATGTGTTTAAGAATAAATAAATTATTCGTAAAAAGGAAACAGTTACTATCACTGATATTCCTGGGGAGAAAAGTACTATGAAAAATTCTAAAATGGCGCCAAATGCAAACAATTTCCTATCAAACAAAAAATACGCCAATCGGTTGAAAACCCGCAGATTTATCGAGTGACCAATAAAAAAATGCAGCCGAATTGATAACATCCTCCGTCGAACGAACCTCTTTCGGAACAATGATTGAATTATATAGAACAGCAATTTATTTATAATCGGTTCAGACTTTAAGAAACAAGTGAACTTTTAACCTAGATCCTTTAAAGTGCAATAAGGAACGAACTTGAAGGTCGTGCTTTGATTAATGAGTGGGATGTATTTAAATTAATAGCATGTGAATAATCAGTCTATCAGTAACATAACAATTATATTTATAAAAATTATAGACCACATAATATAGAATTTATGATGTTTCCAAATTAAAGCTGGGAAATATTTACATAGATTTAATAGTATATTGTTTGTTAGAATGTTTTTAAAATGTTTGTACCTATATAAAGAGGTATCGTAAGATTATAAGGAATTATTATTATTTGATTTCAAATTAATGTTTTTTTTGTGATAAAACTGCTATTAATTGTAAATTGCAGAATAAGTAGATATATATTGCATGAATGTTTCATATAATTTAATCGCAACAACGATTTTTGTCCTTCTATCTTATAATCTCAAAGCTTTTATGGATGACGTTTGAAAGAGAACATTAATTTTATTTTAGAATAATATTGAGGACTGTCTACAAATCATTATCAGAATGAGCGTCAGATTAGAGAAATAAATTTCATAATAATATTATTATTACATTCTAAAATAAAATCATTAACTTTTCTCATGTGCTATCGCAATTGGCTATACATATTATTGAAAAAAAAGCGTTAAAGCCTAGATTGCCATCTAGTCTGGAATGGTAGAAACAATATGATATTTCTTATTGCAAATCCACGCCATCTATCGATTACAACTGTAGACTATTATAAACGTTCAAACAAAAATTTATAAAAGTACAGCTACTCACCGTTTAGTCGAAGGCGGCGCTGGCGTCGCATCCTCACAGATAAACTGTCCCAATCGTCATCCATGTTGGGTTGGCCTTCTCTTTCCGCTAACAAAACCAACACAAAATATTAGTACATAGAATAAAAATATTTACAAATAATTTACTCATGAATGTGGTAAGAAATAAAAGGTTATAATATTTTCTGCTACACAGTTTCGTTTATCTATTGAATGTCATCGGTTATTAGTTAGCAGAGACATTTTGAGTTGGAATATATTTATAATTTTATTTAAAACTACAAGAGAATTATTAAAAAAATGCAGTCTATGCTATTTTAAATCCTCACATATATTTCCCTTTTTTAATTTTTATTCTTTTCTCATTCATAAGTGCTTTTTGTTTTTGTTTATCTATATTTAGTACTGACCTTCCTCAGTCCGTGTCCTGGAGTGCACTTGTGTACCGACCCGCAGCCCGCCCGCCATCAGCTCAGTGGACTGTTCAACTTCTATGCGCTTGCGTCTCTCTTTACCACCAGTTTCCTCTACGAAACTCTGATCACTTTTCAATGAACCGACCTAATCAATAAAACCAGCAATTAATATTACCTAATTATTAACATAACTACCAGAACAATTTGAATAAATATGACCAAAATTTTTTTTTTCAAAGATTATTCCAAGTTACATACAATTTTGTGTATACACTTTAGACAGCTGCTCAAATGCAGTGCTGATTTAATAATGATACCTTAAATGTAAGCATTATTTTGTTGATGTTTTGTTTATCTCTATTGTGATATACATTATCAACAATCATCCTAAATGCAGTTCCTAGAGTGTAATGTTTACTATTATACGTGGATAATTGTTTTCCAAAACATTCTGTCATGATTAATCTAACGTATTTTGCTGCAGACTGTTTGGTTTATGATTTTGGAACTTGGCTGGATGCAACAATATTCTAAAAACCTCTCGCAGTTCAATGGTATTCGAAACTTTAAAAGGTTTTGAATTCATAATATTTGCACTATTTTTCAAGATAGTTAAATGTAACATGAGTAGCTTTGTATAAGAAGAATTTAATTTATCAATGGATTCATTCAGATACTATCATTCTAAATTCAACATATTAAAGGAACAAACCGGGTTTTAACATACTGAGTTTGGTACGTCATCATTATCTCTATTAAAAACAAAATAAAATTACGAAAATTCGCATTTCACAGTATTTTTATATAATTTATCTGTGCAAATCCCACCTCTTCCCTAGCCAGCTCCTCGTCACACACCCGCTCCTGTTCTTTGGTGTGTCGCGTCTCCGTCACAATCGTTCCATCTGGTCGTAGAGCTCGCAACTCCTCCTGGATAACATAGTATTTTATATTAATTTAAAGGAAGACATTCAATAAATACATAAAAGCCACTGCGCCAATCTTAGTTTTACAAAAGATGGATGCGTTGAGGAGTATAAGGCATCTTTAATTTTAAGCCTCATTGCGAATTGCGATAACTAAATATATTTTATTCAAACTGCCAAACAAGTTAAAATGCATGAATATCTAATTTCACGATCATTCTTTCTATCTATAGCGAATTGGATGATTAAATTTGCAAAAGAAATTAAATTATTAAAAGTCATAATATTGAATGCTTATTCCAGCTTTCCTGCAGAATTTCTGAAAGTTCCATCCGTCAACCGTCAATTCAAGTTTCTGCGGAAACCCAACCTGTTCTTGGAATACGTTATAAATGAAATTCAACACAATCATGATGTCAACCAATATCCCGTTAGACCAATAGAAGTCTGTGCTAGATCACCTTAGGTCATATTATATGTTCATTGTGCCGCTTAGACATTATTCTATAAAGAAACCAAAGAGTAGTATCTTCAAACAAACTAATTGTATTGTAATAAAAAAAGTTATGGAAGTTTCTTATCAAAAACGAAATATTCTCACCTAATCACAGTTATGAAGTTTGGTTCTTTTCAAATGATACAAAAACAAAATTCAATGAAAGTAAAATGTGAATGCTTAACAAATGGTATGCCAATCGTTTATAGAAAGGTCGCTACTTTGAAATCCGTTAATAGACAAGTGGATTCGATTGGTTCATGATAAATGATGTAAGATAAGTTTTTTGTTTTACCATTAAGCAAATAATATCAGCGAGATAAAAAAATCTAGAATTACTTCCTTATATACGTCTATTAAGGCAATATTAGTTTAGTTACATACACACATGGAAATATAAAATATTAATAAGTAGATCAAACAGTATATACTGATGCATCATTCAAGGACTGCTTCCTATAAGTATTTTATACTAAAACATTTTTGTTTTTTTTTTATGTCATAGCGGGCAACTGAGCTTGTGGTTCGCCTGATGGTAAGCGATCACCACTGCCCATGAAGAAGTAGTATGAAGAAGGGAAGCAAGTTATGGAAGATGTCGGATAGTGAGCAAGAACTTACTATGCGACATCCTCCAGTCCCATTGGGAATGGTTCAATATCTAGTTTAAAATTAAGCTGATTGTTATCGTTATCTTGTTTCATTCCTTACCGTATCATCTGTGGTAATAGTGGTATTGTATGCAACGGTATCTTTGACGAGCGTGGGACCTCGTGGTACGAGGGCCAGCTGCTGTTCCGTCTGATTTCTCAGAGCATCGCGAATGTCTTCATCTTTCGTTTCGTTCACCGCAGCTATTAGCGCCTGAAACAATTATATTATTAAATTTTATAACATCGTACTGAAATATAAAGTCACTATGCATATCATATCATATCAGAGAAATATACACATTGTTTTTTTAACACTAATTTTTTTTTGTACATTCACTCATAATTTTTAATATTGCTCCTTCAATATTTTCATCTTACACTTTTTAATCTGTGTTTATTATTTTACAGTTACAATTTTTTTGACAACAACTCATTTTCTTGCATTGTCAAAATTATAAGCCTATAAATACGTTTCATAATGGACAATATCTTCTACAAAGACGCCGCTCGATATTGGGCTAATGTGCCGTCCACAATAGACGGAGTTCTCGGAGGTTTTGGGCATATTGCGGACATTGACATCGCGGGATCCAAACAATTTCTAGACCATCTATTATCAATTGATACACCTCCAGCAACCAAACGAGCATTAGACTGTGGAGCCGGTATTGGCAGAGTTAGTAAAAACCTTTTAATACCTTATTTCGACAAGGTTGATTTGGTTGAGCAGGATGAGAAGTTCATCAACACGGCTAAACAAACAATAGGAGATGATATCAAATTAGGTATATTGCATCATGTGGGTTTACAAAATTTTAAGCCACAAGAAAAATATGACGTGATATGGTGCCAATGGGTACTGGGTCACTTAAATGATTATGATTTAATTGGATTCTTAGAAAGATGCCGACAGACTCTTGCAGAAAACGGCTTGGTTGTAATTAAAGAGAACATAACAACATCAGACGATTTAGAGTATGATGATGTAGATTCGTCGGTCACGCGCCCGATAAAATTGATGCTCAAAATATTCGAGGAAGCTAATTTAGAAATATTAAGAACTGAGATACAAACTGGTTTTCCAGATGATATCTATCCAGTTCACATGTTTGCTTTAAAGCCATCGTAAAATTTATTGTTATGAAATCTTTGATTATACTATATAAATGTATTACAAATAAATGCCAATTACATGTTCAATTAAGGAAAGTTGTTCTTTTCGTCTTGCAAATTTGCATTTACGTCGTACGGTATGTCACGTTTCAGATGCTTGAGATTTCTGCGTACCAAAGGTAACGGATAACTGCGAAAATATACATCATATTCATAATGAAAAAGGCTTATCTATGATGAAGTGTCGAATCGTGGGTTGGGTTCGTGATTATGAGGTTTATAAACTAGGATCTCGGACGTGCCGTTGCGAGTCGAGTGCATTCACCGTTTTGCTTGTTACGAAATTCTTGAGTCAACTACAGAGCTTTGCAGAATTCAATTGTAGTCTTGTTACGACAATTTGTTCATAAATTTTCGTTAAGCGTCATGTCTCCTTCATTTAATAGACTCAAAGTTTCAAGAGTTAACGCAAATTCATGGAATAAAATCCCCAATTACTTTAGCTATTTTGGAATTCGACTCAACGTATTTAAACTCATAACAATCAATATATAAATCAACGAGTTACACAATTAACAAACATATTGGTTATATTAATAGAATCATAATAATCCTTTACCTGCGGCAAGACTTTGAACAATTGATTAAAAGCCACATCAATGCTACAATCAAACAGATTTGATGGTACTAGAATTGAAATATTAATTAGCCTCTGATCTAACAGATTTCAATCAAAGAACAGCAAAGCGAAAGATAGCGCTCTATTATGTTTTATTAGGGCCGCATTGTGTAGCGGTTTATACACTGTTATATTCAATTTAACACATAGCATTCTAACTAGAATAATAAATATATGTGACATACATTGTTTTACACTATATTCTGAATCTTGCTATGCCGTTATTCTTATATTATAAAATACGAGTAATTGCAGATTTGCTCTATAAAAATCTTAATTGATTTGCTTTCAATTATATTTTATAGTCTTCCCTAACATTGAATACCAATGGATTAAACTGTCTATGATTTACTAGCTTTATTATCAAGACATGTAGCGATTGCTTCAATCTATCTCGATAATAATCCTAATAAGTTGCAAATATTGTATTTGAAGAGCGTAGCAATAGTATTTACACAGTACAATATTTAGCATTTGGCAACGTGTTTGTCACACGAACTGTAGGTCACGAATACGATGAGATTTGTCAGAAATGTTGGATCCTGGCCTTGCCCATTTCATATAGCAGAAGTTGCATGCGGTGTACTGTTTTTTAACTTTAATGACATTTAAGGAGCACAACAGAGAACTACTTTTTCAAAACTCAAACATTTATTTATTTAATTAGACTTCTTATAGAAGCAGTTTTGAAACCTCATTTAACACAGTTTTACACACTGTTTAGTTTTGTATGAATAATAAGAAACAACGCTGAAAAGCAATTTTGTGATATTTCGAAAACAACAGAATAATTTTAGCTCAATAGGTGAACATATTTCTAAAAGTTGGATACGCGGTTGTAGGTAATTAAATAAACAACAACATTTTGACGACTAGCAGTAAACGGCCTTTGTTTAATCACGCGGCTTTACACAAAACCACGAGAACTAAGAAATATCATGACTAGCAAAACACGATCATAAATCCTAATTATATTTTCGCCACCATTGTAATATTTAGAAAGCCTCGGTTCATGACGACTCATGAACCTACATTATTCACAATTTAAATGCATACGGGTCTCTAATACATAATATAATAAATGAAATGAAATAACTACTAAGAAAATAACGGTCTTATTTAAATATTGTAAGGGTTTTATTTTAATTATAGAGTCAACATTTGCTTTAGATTTAAAGTGACTCAATACATATGTAAATTAATCTATACCAATAAAAATAAAATTGGAGGGTCTGTTTGTAACATTAAGAAAATTGCTTTTTACTATATATTTATGATGTATACTCGTACATGAATGTACCAAATGTACTGATGTTGCGATTTTATCATAAATTATTTTATGCATAGTGCATATCTTTTTTTACACATACGGCATTAATGAAAACCTTTAAATTGCACTCGATTCAAAATTTAGTAAAAGTTCTCCTTAAATAACTTTAAAGGTTACAACTGTACTCCTGAATTCAAATGAACATTTGACATTTCACATTCATTCGAAACAAGTAAAAGTAATATGCGAGCGGTCCGTGGATCGTGAACCGGTTGTCTTGCGCCGGCGCATGTTTTGTCCAATTCTTCGGAATGTGGCTGCGTTGACGAAATGCATGGAAAGCATTTCATACAAAACCTATACTTCTAATAGCTTTTTTCGAAGTGTGACGCATTTTAAAGATTCGCATAAATTATTGGAAACCGAAATAAATTTTCTATTGTGCGTTTTTTTTTTTACTGAAATTATTTAACTCGCTGACAACCCTATTATGAAATAATAAATTGAATACTATAAAGTAGATTACTTAAATGTCTATTAAATCGTACGACTTAATTTTATCGAAATAAATATGATTTTTCAAGACAAAAATTCGTTGATGTAAGTTGATACTCTAAATACTATAGGGGCGTCACCCCTGAGTCTTTTCGTTTATCAACTACGTTATAATAATAATAATCTACTCACAAGTGCTATACAATGACTACGTGAATTCATATCATAATATTTGTTCTTATACTCTCAGACCCATAATGTGGTTAGCCACAAACGTCCAGAGACGATAAACTTTTGAATACAAACACTTTTTTTTTTTAATATCACTCTCGTCTCGCACTATTTCACCGAAAAATAAGTGTCCGTTTATAATTTATAGGTAGATGACCCCTTACTGATGATCTTTTTAATGTTTACATTAGAGCCTTAAAATATATATTTCTGTAATCTGGGAATAAAATGATATATCACTGTATCGCAGAATAATATAGATACCATAGACCGTAAAGTAATGCCTATATCATAAAATTCGCAAACAGAAAAAATAAAAATTAAAACAAACTTAAAAATATACTGCGAGCTTATTAAACAATAACATCTCAATTATTAATTTCCTAACCTTGATCTTAACAGATTTATAAGAAAGCATAAACTTTCGCGTCGATATCCAATCTAATGTCCATTTTGTTTTTATTGTCTGTCTACGACCACCCTCAAACAATCCTTCGCAGTGGCACAAAATGGAACATAAAACTTAAGTAGAATTAATACAAACTGTTCCCTCGGGGTAGACTTTACGGGTCTTCTGATCGATTGTATATTGTATACAAAAAAGGAACTGCATAATATGTATAAGGCTAGATTACATGGAAATCATATGAAGGATCTTAGTTTATGTATGAATTTTTAAAATGTTTAGCTTTAAGTGTTTTTGTGTATAGGTATTGACAATGTGAAAAATATTAGCTTCAATAAAAACCATACAATATAAACCAGAACAATTTTACAATAGAATAGGCTATAAAATACCCTAAGGTGCGTAGTATCTATTGATATTCCCAACGCGGCCGTTTAACAGTTATCTTGATACATTAGATTCCAGCAGAATCCAAACCAAAACATTGATCTAACCTCGCGAATTTAATTGAATATACGGGATCTCATTATTATATAAGAACAGCATTAAATTAAAGGGAGGCAATAAACATCTCCACGGGGTAACACGACAATCCACTTAGTTAGGTACCTCCCGTGACATTTCGATTTGAATTAAAGACCTGCGACGACTTTATCAAGACTTTGGTCTGTTACTGTTGACTCTGTATTGACAGCAGGTTAATTAACACGCATAAATAAGGCAATTAAGATGTGATAAGCCCACATGCTTTACACAATGCGTTCTCTTGCATGCTGGATCTTCCACAAACGAATGGAATCTGTACGTTTTTATATTTGTTTTCATTAGTCTCTTTTATTTCTTGAGTACAGATCTCTCTAAGCAAAAATCTCGTAAAAACATATGTTTTGAATAAATACTTTTGTATATATAAACAAATGTTTATTAACTTGAAGTATCATTATATCAATAATCAGTAAGAATTACGATTTTAGTTTGCATTTTTATACATCACTCCTAATATTTTGCGCTAGCAATGTTCGTATCTTAGACCTCCTAAAACTGATAAACCTTATGATTTCGAAAGTGGTTTAAAATATGTCAGGGTGTACATTACGAAGTGCAATTCGAGCTGCTCAGTACGTGACTTTACTTTGATTCAATTAATGATTGCAACTTCATAGAACATTGTGAAATTAGATTATAAATGTAACCTATTTACTACTATTGTTGAGGGAATAGATGGTATTAAAGAGGTACTATCTATCTAACAACGAAGCCCACGCAACCATATGGCTAAAGTAATCTAAATTTCCTTCATATTGGCTAATAAATACCACCGTTATCTGTAAAATCTAGTTAGCAATAAGGTCCACCGTTTCTCACATAAATTTGGCGTGTAATTCTTATAAGTAATTATCTGATTTCAACTGAAATATATCATGCTAAAGCAAGTAAAGGGCGTGTCAATTATTTATATGAAGCTGACTTATTAACTAAGTACTTACGTATACATTAAATTCACTATCCATTCGAATTTATTAACTCAGATTTATAGACAAATGACTCGAAATATTCGCACAGCGTTAAGCAAGATTTATTTAATAAAACGACAAATTAGATAATAATCTTCAACCCAAACAGCAAATACTATAATTTAACATCTTACATAATAAACAAATTAGAAGCAACCTAATTAATTAACACTACACGTAAACAAAGTACCCTGGAGTTCGCGATAAGCACTTAATATACGATACAAGATTATCCGCGAGGATTCTCATTAAATAACGTTAGAGACAAATGCACACATTCTTATTGCCAGCCGTCTAATAAATAGCTGGGACTAATTTTCAATTAATGAATGTCTGGCAGTGCTACGCTTATCGTATGAATCAGTGTCACAGGCTTTCTAGTGACATCTGCAAGCTTGCGATTGTACGATAATGCAACTGGGAATTTCTCATTGAACTGTGTGTGAATGTGTGACCGCCCTCTTCCATTTACCGAAAAAGGAACACTATTCAAACTATGTGCATTTGGCTGATGATTTTATTGCTTCTACGTTACTATGCTTTGTATTTCTATTTAAAAGAAATAACTGTTTATTTATTTATTGAACGTTTCTGTTAAATTTGTATGTAGAATCTGGATTGATTTAACCAAGTCCATTTTAATAAAAATATTAGCGGACAGCGCGAACGCTGTTTTGCCTTACTTTTATAATATATGGGTATTAAAAATAGATGTTGGCTTATTTATTATTATGATAATCGGTCTAACCATTTCGGAGGATTGTGACACGATAATTTTATATATATAAAAATATAATTGGAGAATTTGAGTAACGTGATGAAATACTAATTTGATTTCAAATTAGGTTTTAAGAACGATTATTCTAAACGCAATTGCGTTCAGCTCATAAATGTCAATAAAAATTTCGGTGTTGAGTTTAAAATAATTTACAACCGACAAACAAATATTGGCTATTCGAACGAGCAACGACCATATTTCTTGTAAGCGGCGCCTTATATATAACACTTGTAATAAAAGCAATAAGGCTTAAAGGTAAGGCGTATTGGTTCCGCTGTTCAATGAAACAAAATCGAACAATCTCCAAGCAACGACCGACCTTGTATACTTGTGTTGTTGCACCACGAGACTCACGACAGGTGACTTTGATCCTTAGGCTAGGCCCACAATCACAGTCGGCAATACATTACGTACTTCAACCCAATTAACTGTTGTTAGCTTTTCGTTCAAGAATGTGTGATTAAATATTTGTCAACAAACGACCTCAAAAAAGTAGAAGGTACTCAATTCGATTTTTTTCGTTAGGTCGGACTAATTATGATGTTTTTTTTTTCATTTGTAAGCTAGTGCTTCCCGTGGGGTCCTATTTAATTTGGGGCGGTTTAATTTTTATGCTAAAAGTTATATATTATTAATATACTTATTTGTAAAAAAAGCAATAAACATTTTACACTTACTTATACTTTTACAAGAAGAGTTATTTTGAAACCATGTGGTAATTCTGCTATACATTAAAATTAAATGAATCATAATAATATATAAAACAATCAACAAATGTTACTTTTAAAAAAATGCATTTACGAGTTATCTAGTGTTTTGTTTCAGAGATTACATTTCGTCTTTTAGGATTAAAAACATGAATTTTTCGCTTTGAACGTGCTGGTTAATTATAAGCAAAAGCAAAATTACGATTACTTTTAAATATACTCATATCTTAAAATGAAATCATGCAATGCGTTTACATGCAAATTTTTCCTATATGTGCTGCCTCAAGGAACTGAAGGTGGTATGTTATTAATTCTCGGTTTCATTATGTTATTAATGGACACGGACGGAGATAAATCTTGCACAGCTGTGCATCCGCATCACACTTTATACTAAGGTATGAGAATTATTCTTTGCACGTTTATTTTCATCGATTATGAATTACGTACTGTTATTTCGTGTATTAATAGTAACGTGGATAAGGAAAAATTGCAATCGTATATAACTTCGGCTTATATTTATTCACATTTCATTACGTTTGAACAAATAATATATGGTTAGTAAAATATACCTAAAATAAGGTTGTACCTTATTTTACTACCTCCACCAATTACTCTGCAGTTGGTATGTTGAGATTTTTTCGGATGATTTTTTCATTCTCTATTGAAATTTGGATGTTTTTAATGCACAAGTCTTGGAATTATTTTTTCTGGCATGGATTTGTGGTCGGCCCAATATATAGTGTATGTTGTCCAGTGTGTGTACACACACACATACACACTCTAATTCCAGATTTTACATTTCAGTACAAATTCACTATTAGATATTACTATAACAGTCACGTATATCTACAGAAATGCGGAATACCAAGCACATTATATCACTTCGATGCCAACAATGAAATTTATCACTGAACGAAGGCACATCCATTGATCCAAGAAATACTCATGGTTGTTCCCAGTACCTATAAATTATGCTTCTACCGATAAACCTCTATTTATTAGCCTTAGAAGTGTCTTAAATGTTAGAAATATCATAGACAATGTTTCATCGTTGAAAGAGTATTGTGCTTCCCGCTGCGCCGGACCCGTCCAAATGTCTCCTTTCAAGATCTACTATCAACTTTCAACTTTGTACTGTTGGTGACAGCTCCGCCATTTTATCGGCAATGCTATGTTATTTATTGGGAAAACTGACAGTCCATTACTTATTTGAACATTGCAGTACAAGTGAGATTGAACATAGGTTATAATCAATAGCGTTATGAGTTAAAGTGTAAAGCTTAAATTATTTAGCTAGTAGTTTCTTAAAGTCTGCTGTTATATTTAATCATAATATTTTCAACGCTTTGAATTTATTCATAAATATAATTTGAATTTGAAAGACTTGTACTTCACGTGGGGATGATGAACCTAATATTAATAATAGTGTCACTTTCAAGAAAATAGAGAAATATGATATCTTTAGTCCACTGGCCGTAAAATACTAAATTCATGAACAGTTGATGTAAATTATCGTATATAATTTACGTGCCGTCGGACGCCTTTCAAATCGCCTTCGCAATTACAGGTTCGACTCAACAATTTTATTAGCTGGTAACACCGAGTCGACTGTCCCGTTTCGGAGCGTGCAATTTCAGCAAATAGGAGAGAAATCAATCGCAATCTTACTGACCCACTTTGGTTGCGCGGAAAAGAAAATACGCCGGGATACCATAGCCGAATAAGTGAGAGAAACTCGATGCAAGGTAAACGAGTCGAGAAAGTTACCTCGAGCGGTAATCACTAACAATATATTAGCAGTTGATCGCTGGTGATTGAACGATTTCTATTATACACAATGGATGTGTTAATGAGTTAACGTAAAAAGATGTGACTGGTGTAACCTTTGAGGGCTATGACATAACTATTGAATAAGTATTATGTTTCAGCCCTCGGGTATTGCGAATCGGTTACGTTTGTTTCGCAATGGATATTTGAAAACGAATGAATGCTTCTTTGATAAGAAGTTGTTTCTAAGGTGTAATAATTCACAATGCTTTGAATGAATGTTGGTGAACTGATTCAACCATACATTTAGACTAATATTGAATGTATTGGATAATATACTGGAAAATTATAGACAAGGGGAATCAAAAGATCACTATTTCTAAGCTCTTTTATTTCGTGAATGCCTCAAAATATTATAATTAGTGAACGTAGTGATTGCCGCTGTTATGTATTACAAATCAACTACTTAAACAACAATAATAAGTGACGAAACAAATAATTTCGACATGGGTCCAACATTAAACGCATTTAAAAGTTATGCATGTCTTGTATATTTCCGGAGTAAACAGTGACATTCATGCGGAAGCAGTTACGGTAACAGCCTTGGGAACGTGACAATAAATTCGTAAATTATTTAGTACATTGCATTTCAATTAAGGAAGACTATATAGACGAAGAACTGAAGAGGTTTTATACCTACGATTCTTCATTCAAAATGGTTAATATCATGGTATTAATTCAAACCCAGAAATTTGTTACTGTCTCGTCTTCCTATAGACATAACTTTATATTTCTGAATGATAATATAAGTTTCAATCGAATTCATTCAATGCGTTTACCTCCGCATGAAATACCAAGTCATTTAAATTGACCTATAATAGTTACTGCTACGCCATTACCAGCCAAATGCGAACCGCTACTGATTTTATGTAATAAGGCAAACCTTTATTATAATTTACAGTTACAGTCGTGACCGGAGCCACGGTTACAATATGTTTCGAATATAAACATTAACCTACATATCAATACTTATTGCTGGTACATTTTTAAGTATTGCGTACATTAAGACAACGACAATTGCTTGCGGAAATCGCATTTTAGCGGGGCTGCCAACTTTACTATGAAATTGCAATGCCACGAATTTATGAACTTCATGATATATGCATATAGATGGATGTAGATTAAATACATTTAAATTTCAGTAATCAGCCGCTATTATTAACGTAATAATATGCTTTGTTCAATAATTCATACATTAATGTGAACTGGTAATTAAATTCAAAATACAACAAATTAAAATATTTACTAGTGCTGTTAAAGAGGTTTAAATTTAAAATATATCGCCAGACAAACAATTAATCCGCAAAATTTACAATTGCGCCACAACTGTAGAACATGCAGCATACCAAGCGAAGCGATAAGGATCGAAATATCACGCATACATATTTTGAAATTATCTAGGAACGCATGTAAGAAGTCATTTATAACTATTTTATAACACACGTCCGACAGGATGTGTGAACGGTTGTTTGACACATACAGAGGCGTGAATAGCCTCCTGACTATTAATGCGATTTTGATGGTGAAGCGACGATTTATACGGACCTCACGTAACTCGCAACATATCTTCTGTTTCTTAGAATGTTGTATGGAAGCTCAATATGATATGCTAAAGCCGCCATTCACGACCATCCTAGAGCTGTCGCGCCTAGCAAATTGAAGCTGGCCGTGTATGGTGGCGTTATCCGGTGACGTAGTGTAATTTATTTTAGTGTTTATTTATTAATACCGAAGTGTTTACAAGCAAACAATGTAAATGCATTGGTTCTTCATGGTGCATGTACCTAACACTAAATTAACCGTAGTTAGCTGAAAATTATCAATATTTTATCAAAACCTCCTCTATTTGTTTTCCAAACTAAACCAAAATGTCAAATTGTAATTACAATATGCAAGATTTTAAAATCAAATAATCATTTAGCCATACCCAAAGATAGCAGGATCCTTACTGAAATGTTACTAACAATTTTCGTAAGACCGGCGTAGGTTTTGCTAGTATGCAATACTATTTACACCAGTCTATTTACCGTCCATTAATCGAATTAGTGCTATTAAGGAACCCACGCCGCTAGCTTTATATTAAAATGTTTTTGCAATACTAAATAGACTGTGGAATTTACAATGACTACAAGTCAAATAAGGCATACAGCGTGCAACATAGGAATGTAATAACATATTTATAACATAAATTGTATAAGAAACACTGTTTGCTAATATTTCTCGATATCAAATACCTTTGATAACTTTGTGTGATTATTTATAAAATTTTATACGAGTACACATAGATCATTATAGAGGAGCTTTCCGTAATAGAAAGAACTAAGAAGGCACCACTATTTTCTCAACGATATCGTATAATAATTACAATTTAGCATTAGCAGCATTGTACGTAAACGAACAATGAATTAGTGAGAAAATGCATTAATAATGCCCGCAGACAAGCTAACTGTATTGAAGGAAGTACGTACAATTACGCTATAATTCCCGTTAAGGTAGAGAAGCAGTTCAAGACATTTATTACAAGCTGTTTTACAGTGCTTTAGAAATTACCGACTCGCCGGCAGCGACGCTGCTATGATTAATGTAATACGACTATCCGTGGTGTTTTATATCCTAGCTAAGGAAGGTTCGAGGAAGAAAGGGGCATTTACACAAAGTGCCTAGTAAATCCTGAACTAAATTGTTATTACTAGATTGCCTAGACCACGCTAAGGAAGCAGCGGTGGATAAAAACGGTAGACGTTGCTTCTTCTACATTGAAAATATGTTTTAGAATAAACCATTTACGCTTGCTATTTGTATATATAAGGTTTTTATTGTATATATAAGGACTAGATTCTGTTCTATGAACTTCAAGTATCAGTTTTTATACGTGTATTTAGAAAGATATATCGTCATTTACTTGGATATTTATTTATTTCCGTATACCTTTCATTGCTTTAGAGATAAAAAACAAACTTTTTCTTATGTCCCAGACATATACGTGTAATAAATTTACGATAATTATCCATTAAATACTAATATTTGCAGGCGATTTTACCACAACGTATTCTGAATCTTCAAGCTACCATTACATCACTAATGAATGCATTCCAAGAGATTTTATAGGTTCGATCCCACATTACTTTGAATTCAGGGCCAATATGTCTCTGTATGTTATATGTACAGATATTTAAACATGCACATCGCGTATGAGATGACCATTGTCTACATGATCACAATACCATTCATACAAAATATACAAGCATGTGGTCCAAAACAGTGGCAAGACTGATTTGCATTATGTTCTGGTATTAGTTTTATTGTTAAACTACCCAGTTTAAAGAACATCACATTATATTTAATTAATACATCGATCCGGCTTTTCAAGGTCTATACATGCAACTTTTCAAAAAATAAATATCCATCGTAATACAAAAACAAGATATTATAAAACATCGGAGAAAAATCAGACATAATTAAATGTTACTAAGTTTATACAAGATCACTCCCCAAAGCTTAAGAAAGTAAAACGTTAGAGAATCTACGTACAAAAATATCTATGTTGAATAATCAATTTTGGTTTATGGAGCAAAAACTTTCAAGTTCCAGTTACGCGTACGAACGTTGCGAAATGGAACTAGTATAACATTTTATTAAAATAATTAACCGTAAAGTTATGATCTATTGTATAAAACTATTCGGAGTTTCACTTGGGATGTTTTTCAACAGTATGCAGGTAATGTTTGTGAGAAGTTCACAGGGAAACAGCCGTCACGACAGCTTCCGATCTGCGCCATCTAACCCCGTTTTTCATCAAGTAATTATTAATGAAATGGAAAATGATATGCAACGGTTCATAGCTATGATTATACACTCGATTGTTAGTTTTAAATATGTTTGTTATAACTAGAAGAACGAAAAACTCTGACGTACCAAATCTATTAAACAATCAGGGCTATTTGAAAATAAACTATTTCTGTTATAAATATTATGTAGCCATGAAGGCTATGCAGTAAAGGTTAATAGAATAATAGTATCTTGTCACATATTAACAATTAGGCTTTGAGTTTCAGTTGTATTTTTTGCATAATAATTACAGCTCGCCGACCGTTCATTGATAGCGTGTTGACAGCAAAATGAAATTGATATGACCGTTATTGAAAAATTATAATCCTTGAACTATTACGTTTCAATTATAATTATTTGTACAGTGTAATTCACTATTTATAAGATAACTAGCTGCGCCCCGCGGTTTCACCCGCGTAAGTCCGTATCCTGCAGGAATATCGGGATAAAAAGTTACTTATATGTTATTCCAGTTGTTCAGCTATCTACGTGCCAAATTTCATTGCAATCGGTTCATTAGTTTTTGCGTGAAAGAGCAACAAACACCCTTACAAACTTTCGCATTTATAATATTAGTAGGATAGAATAGTATAGGATTTCCAAAAACACAATTCCATTTGGAAAATTATATCACTCAAAAGAAGCTACTTTATTATTAGAGTGTATTTAATGAACGAACCTTAACCTCAACTGAATGAACCTTTCAATGTTAACGACATTCGTATCGTAAATTAAAACGTGCGCTGTTATTGCCAATTATACGGCAGAAATTTAGTTCACAAAGTCTTCAGCTATGTGATAAAACCCACTCTAATCACTACTATTTCAACAAGCCCTCTAATTAGACAGTAATTAAAACCGATTTATTGGATACATTCTGAAATATTATTCCTATAACTTTACACCATAACTCCATATTCCGAGCACACAGCATCACACATTTATTATTCGTCAAAGCTAAAGCCGTGGACACAACGCATAAACACTTCACGGAAACATCATCGGTATTCTCGATGTGCACACCGGCTTACATTCCCATGTCTGACAATGGCACCCGGAGGTTGCTCACCTCCATCCAGTGACGTATAATTGGTGCACTTGGAGTGACGTGGCGGTTCTCTTGATGAAATATTATAATGATGCATCTTGCTTCACCTTTTTATGGTCTTATTTAACTGTGTTGTCCTTTCATAAAATTGTGGGTAATGTAATCAAAGACTAATGTCGCATTAAAGTTCAAATCGAATTACGTTACACTTTTTTACTTTTTGTAAAGCTTTTTAGTTAAATGTATTTTATCCTAATTATGTTGAGGCATACCATATTATGTTTTTGTATGAATACATTTTATAAAATGATATAAACTGCGACTCTTCCGCTTAGATCTCTTGAAACTATCAATCTACTGATCGGTTAAACTATCATATTTAAGGTAAAATCGGAAATTCCAGATTTTTCGTTACTGCCTAATAGAATTATGTTATTGCTTAAATTACCGAATTTACCGTGTTAAATAATTGACAAAATGCAGGCCTTTTCCCAAAGAATGAAAGATAAACTTTAAAAATAATTGCATTTGTAATTTGAACAACACATTGTATGGTTTTATATTGTTCTAACTTAGATTAATAGAAAAAAAATATTTTTAAAGACACTGTAAGCCGTTTGAGTCATTTAAATAACAACGATAACAAAGAGATCAAACTTTCCTTATTAATAAAAATAAAAAAATATACATAATTTATAAAAATACGCACAACGTAGCCTTACGTAATTGTTCCTAATGAGAAACTTTGTTTTATTTGCTACCACGGACCCAGCGATCGTTTTTGTATATGTATCAAAATCACACAATCTATTTTCGTTTAATAATAATGGTGGTGGATTATGGCCTGAACCCTCATAGGAGGCCTGTGTCCCAGCAGTGGGAACATATATGGGCTGATGATGATGAATAATAAAAATTCTTTATTGTACACAAAGAAAGAACAATACAATGGACATAATATGAAAAAATAAGTACAGAAGGCGGTCTTATCGCTTGCTTTAAGAGATCGCTTATCTCTTCCAGACAACCGCAAAGCAGAAGAAAGCTGCGAAGACTGCTTATTTTCGTTTAATATTATTAAACGAAAATGGATTGTGTGACATATTATTAACCCTCAAATATATGGTTTTTCCCAATTTGTAAATCATTTCCCACCCCACATTCAGCCACCGTGAACGAGTCGTTAATTTGCGTAGAGCTGTCTTATCACCGTGTCATCTGACCAAGGGGCAATTTTCCAGTGAGTGGACGCACGCGTTCCCTTTCAACACATTAAATCAACAGGTGGAACAACGCTTCGCGCAATTAATTGTTTTCAATTGAATAGCTTGGATCATATTATTGTTATCATCAAAAACAATATAAAGAGGAGATTTGTTTATTTGGTAGTTATTATATTTATATATAGTTGGAGGCTGAAGGATGATATAGGGCACTTATATTGCAAATAAATAAGAGTAGCAAGTTAGACAAGAAATTAAGCTCCTTTAAGGATTTTTCTTCACATAATATATTGAAAGCTTTCTTAACTATATATTTGACAAGGTCATTCGTTTGATGCTAATATAAATTACCATTTTATACAGAACCCACCAAATAACACATAAGATAAAATATGTTTATTGTTTTTACAGATATTACAGCCATTTTGCCAATCTTATACAAAATACTTGTTTTTCAGAAATATCTGCATATTTGGCACAGACTACTCAATTATCACACAGTTAAGCAATAAATTCAATTTTCATGGACGCCGTGAATCTTTCTCACAAAGGCAATCAATAGTTTCAGTCAAGCCGTTTGAATTTCGAATGCAATTTTATCAAATATTTGCCGAATATACCCGTATAATCGTTGAAAAGAAATCATCGTAACGGTGAACCGTCTCCATGGTGACCGTGTGAACAAGCCGCACTGGAACATTGTCGTAATTATTTTTTTCGTGAATAGAAGAGAATACGGGGTCCAATTGAGTTTTCGCGTCTCCACGACCGGTATGATACGAGGCAATTAAAATCGTCGATAGCTCAATATCGAACGTGTACGGGACACAAAGATTGTACAAATTAAACGTTTTATACAGTTATATTTACTGTTGATTGGGGGTCGATGACTCTTGCTCCTTTTACGAATTACGCAGTTAGATGTGTTTGTTGGAATGAATAGCTCTTTTGTATAGTTCCCACTATAACGTCTTTACTCCGTCTCTTTAACAAACATGCCAGCTCTCTGATTCGAATGGCGACATAAAGTCTAGCTAAAGGCTAAGTCATAAAGTCAAATTGCAGTGTCGATACTGCAGAAATTCTAAAGATGACGTCATCAGACGTTGGCCCTCGTTCTTAGCTTAAAAAGCTAATCTTTATTGTTTATCGTATCGATAAGCAAATGAATTCATTACATATGTATATTTGAAGATATCAGATCATGAATCAATGAACAAAATTTTTTGTAAGTACCTACTTGATGTAAGAATATTTATCTTAAAAAAAATTCTTAAAAAAAATGAATATCGAATCACCTTCAAACAACCTCAACTAAAATTTAAATTGGCAATTATAATTGCTATGCAATGTTGATAATTATTATTTAATCGATAAGCAATACAAACATTGATTACAACATAGCGGAAGTGTAGTGAAATTATAATTACACATTCTAAAACAGCTATAATATACAATTTCAGTATTATATTCATGTTTGTTATGTCTTTAACATCTGAGCATAATTTTTGTATAAAAAAATCGTTTAATTGGAAAGTTAATAACACATAACGACGTGTATATGATAATTGTAATCACATATGAAACGCAATAAGGATCCAACGAACCGCCTTTTTCAATCGGATCCTCGTTGACCTGATTTCAGCCGTCTAATTACACATACAACATTACATAACGACCTAGTTATACAGAGAATACGAGTAATTTTTGTTAACCTCTGCTAAATGGACAGCAAAAGATTTGTGCCGACTGGTGAAAGTATATTACCGCACAGCTTTTAACATTGCATCTAATCACATGTGCGGTAATGAATTTATAACTAGTTGTTTATCGTTTACATTATAAAAAGTGTTTGACGATAAATTGATAGATTTATTAGGGTTTTTATAGCTTCTAGTTTTCTCTACGAAAGCTAAGCAACGAGGTCGTTAAATTTGTTTAAGTATGGGGCATTGACACGCTATAATAAGTGTATATACTCTCATATAATGTATATGAATACTATTTTTATAATTATAACTTCCTCTAGGACTTCGTTCTCACTTATAACTGGCGTTTCAATAAATTGATTTGACACGATTTTTTTATATTTCACATGAAAATTGTGCTCTCTAATAATTTACTTAGACAAAGAAAATAAAATACAGTCCTTTAGTGAACACGATATAAACTATCTGGTTTTTATATTTGAAAGGAAATTTATGTATCCTTATAATTTACATAGACATAGAAAATAAAATACAGGCCTTTGTGAACACAGTATAAACTACATGATCAAAGCTTTTCAATTATCCTGCTTTTAATGGCTATAACTAGTCCAGACTTTTATGTGTCCGTCCGGTTCTTAGTATAACTTGTTTCAAAACTTTTCAGTTTCATAGAAATCTTATTCCTAATATAGAAAAATTAAATATTTCTTACGACGAGGTTCTCAACAACTATCACCGATAAACTATGGCAAAAAGAAAAGTTGTCGTAGTTGAATATTACAAAAACAATGAAATCTAATTTGAAATAAGTGGATACAAGCAATAAAGCCGCTTTCTAATTCATAAAATTCAAGTCATTGATCACGGCCACATCATAAGGAATATTCATTCGCAAGGTTTATGAACTCCGGCTTTCTATCGATGGAGTAAATTCATTATGGACATATTGATTATAGATAGTGGATATGTATATCACTTTTGATGTATTCGTTTAGGTTAGGTTAACTGTAAGAATTAGGTAATATTATGAGATGTCTCATTGTTCCTGATTAAAGTCATATCTTATTTTAAATTTAATTCCCATTAAATTCCAATTGGTTGATTACATTTAAAAAGAACTTACTAAAACATTGAAATGAAAAATATACAATAGTGATAAATTATTGAAGACCTTAGTGTACAGATAATAGAAGTTGGTTCTCTGCTAATAAAATTTTTGAACTAATCCTACCCATATAACTTTCTATTAATTTGTGTTAGTAATTATAAAATTACTTTTAAGCTATTTTTTCACCTCTAATAAAAGCACATCAATTTCATGAACAGTTTAATGCGAGTTTGAGCAATTTCCATTAATCGAAAGCTAATAATTAAAACATAATATCTCTTACGCAACAAGACAACGCTAGTACGACTAAAGTTTAACCACGGACATTCACCACCTACGGAGATATCAATCTATTTAAATGCTTTCACTATCTACGTTATCGCCATGATCTTTTGAGTCGTTATGTTTTTATGATAGCTTTAGTTGCGTTCTATGAATGGTTTGTTTACGCGTTTTTGTGAACGTATTTCTTTATATTTTCAACTATTATGATGGTTTATATTTGTTGATACAGTTTTATTATATTTGAACAACAAAAAACAGAGACCGAATATTGTGAACTCATGGCTTTTATTTATCTTAAAGCAAGTAAAAGTACGCAGTACCTAAATAAAATTAAATCATGATCATTGAGGATATATTATTAACAGTGTATATGAAATACGTACTATAATATTCAATTATTCAACATACACACGCTTCAATTCAAATTCTAAACAATAGACTTATTTAAATGTAAAAGTGCACTTCGAATTTAGTATTCTATGAGTTCGCAATACATATCTGAATTATATTTTTACTGTAGACTAATGGAACAGTTATCATTTGCCCTTCTGATGTATGCACGTAATCGTTGGCTAAATCCGTGCCATCGAGAAAGTGCCTGGGGCATAATCGATACATAAGTTAGATATCATCTTACAGTGTCGCTTGCTCAACCATTGCTATCAATTAGTAACCCAATGTTTGATGTAATTGCGTTGGTATAAGATATGGGAGGAACAATCTGAATATTTATTGAACTGATTTAAGTGAGCGTGTATTAATCTATACATATTTAATAAAACACTAACAAGATTATGATTAAGGCTTTCAAAAATAGTACATTAGTACTATGTAATTTTCTATAAACCCCCAAACATGTTGAGTAAAAAAAATTCTGAGTATTGTATACGCGTCAATCACAAAAAAGACACTATGCCGATTATTAATTATTATAAAGTTCTATATGGTGATAGGCCAGTATTAGGTTCAACTTATAAGCTACATTATATTTGAAAAACATACTTTTAGGTGGCTTTCAAACATGTAACCGACTTTTGATGAAATTTATTTGCATATACAATGAGGAGATATAGTTCATAAATAATAAAATGGAAGTATATCTTTCCTCGCCTCAAAAACATACGAAGTACAAATTTTGAACAACACGCGGACGCTAGTTAAAGTATAAAAATATAAGCTTATGCGCTTTACAATTTTATGGATGTAGTTTATTGTTAGTACAAAAATTCAATCTACTTATTAAGGGATTTTTTTACTTATAGATCACGAAAGCTATATTGAATTTTAAAACAGTTTTGTGAGTTATTAGAGCTCAACATCAGACCTTACAACACTATCGACTAGTAATCAAATGTGATATGAAAGACATCGACATGTGTGAAATAACTATTATCATCTCTGGTGAAATGGCTGATACTTGCTGCCTCGGTCATTGAACGCATACATTCAAGGCTACTTAATCTGATAGTAATTTACATAAAACATCAATTTAGCTCAGTATTACGTAGTTTAATTACTACCTATTTGTAAATAATTTTAAGAAGAATGCCAAATAGAAGACCGGGTCCGGTACATAAATTGCAAAAACGTGTTATATCTCATCGCTAAGTATCAAAATTACGTTTTTAGATTAAAAATAAATCACATAATTATTAAGTCCATTAATTGATACTGCATATTCACAGAGTTCTCTCTATACCTACATTTTATGTTCTAACAGCAGCACCCTTAATTTAAACTTAATAAATAACAGTTCTAAGTGAGTTTCATCCAAAATAATTTACAAAACAAAACACACACAAAAAGTGTCAGTCACATAAATCAATTATCTATGAACATGAGCGTGAAAGATTCGAAGTTTTCTGAAATCGTCATGCCTTCTCCGTCGTGTTTTCTACGCTGTCTACACGTTCCGTTTTACTTGCGCAAATTGGTATGTGGCGTGGGAATCGATGTCAAGACGGTAGCATAAGGGCGATTCCTCCAATTTGTGGCGATAGACTCATAATTATATAATAAATAATTAAACTACGCACAAGACTGTTACAAGAACAATATCATTATTTACTTAGCCATTTTATACGTTTTCATTTCCTTTTTGATATTGGTTAACAAACCTAACAAACTGATCACTAAGATACGTGAATATGTATTAATTCAATATTGTATCATTTAATATATGTTTTTCACACAAATTCCCAGTAGTTGTAACCAAAAGGAAGGAAAAAATATAAAAACAACAACAAAACGATAACACTAGTGGTGAAAAAACCAGTACGTTTTAGTAGTTCTTCATATTTCTAATTCAAATACACAAGGATCTACTACAACTAGGTGTACTACTACTAAGTATATTTTCCCTACCAAAATGTTTTAACCACGTATTGCCTTAGATTTTGTAGCAAAATTTAATCATTACAAGTAAAGCAGAGCGTATAGACGGGCCACCAAAAGTAACCTGTCACCGGGCATAACACGGTGATGTAACAGAGGCGTATCGGCCGTGTTTCCGTTGAATTGTTTACCCGCAGTGAAGTCAAGTGTGAAGTTCTGTGACTGCCAGATCACGTTCTTTAATCATTTTCATTATGAACCCATTCTCATAAAGCTTAAGGATTTCATTGGTTAACAAGCTAATCTGAGAAACTGCTGTTTCGAGTTAATTTTTTATTTTTACTAGCGCTCCGCCCCGGCTTCCCCCGGGGAACATGTATAACCTATAACCTTCCTCAATAAATGGGCTATCTAACACTGAAAGAATTTTTCAAATTGGCCCAGTAGTTCCTGAGATTAGTGCGAAACAAACAAACAAAATCTTCAGCTTTGGTATAGATTTAATCATCGAGGAATGCATAACATCCCGCTACAACCAATAACTGAAAAATATTCCTATTAAAAGCAGACGAAGTTGTGTTCACTAGCTAGTGCTATACACAAAGTATATTTACTCAAGTTTATAATAGTTTATGCTGAGGGAACATTGACAGTGAGCCATCATCATCATTACACATTTAACATGGAGTCTCGACAGTTAGTAATGCATGTTACGCACCAGCCTATATTTAGTTGTTCTCTGTAATAGAGTGTAATAATAAATAAATTACGTAGGAATGTTATCAGCTTTTAAAATATAAAAGATTTAATGCATTTATTATTCTTGTTATCGGTTTATAAAACCCGGCTTCGCCCTCGCTGCACATATATAATGTGTAAGCAATAGCAAGTAGGATAAGCATAGCAATGAAATAATTTTTGTCGGTCCAGTACTTTCTGAGATCAGCACTTTCAAAGTAACAAACAAACTCTTCAGCGTTATATTATTAGTATATGTATCTATATAGAATAAGACAAGTTTCAATATTTTTTTTAAATTCGGTAATTAACAATGTAATAAATAACAAACAAATAGAGCGAATAAGGTTTTTATAAATTATAGTGTACATGTGTTTTGTAAATTATGGTGTACATAATACATATAAAAATGCGAAGAGTCATCTTATTACCTAAACGCTTTCATTGTGTTATCACATCCCACTCGTTTTCTATTTGAGTGTAAGTTGACAAGATGAAAGTTCATATTGACATCTTAGAAGCAATCGTGGCAAATTTAACTAAAACAATCGTATATCACACATATATATTTAGCAGTTTTCACAAGCCTGTCAAGTAGTGGAACAGAAAATACAAGGGTTTAGCCATGGTTAAAATAAAGGTCTCTTAATCTTGTGCGTTAGTACGTGTACCTCATTCTATAGTTTAATGATTGAACTAATCCTACTATCCTACTACTAATATTGTAATGCTACTAATATTATAAATGCAAAACTTTGTAAGGATGTGTGTGTGTTTGTTGCTCTTTTACGCAAAAAATACTGAACCGGTTGCAATGAAATTTGGCGCATAGACAGCTGGACAACTGGAATAACATATAGGCAACTTTATATCCCGATATTCCTACGGGATACGGACTTGCGCGGGTGAAACCACGGGGCGCAGCTAGCCCTATTAATATTATAAATGCGAAAGTTTGTAAGGATGTGTGTGTGTTTGTTGCTCTTTCACGCAAAAACTACTGAACCGGTTGCAATGAAATTTGGCACGTAGATAGCTGGACAACTGGAAAAACATATAGGCAACTTTTTATTCCGATATTTCTATGGGATACGGACTTGCGCGGGTGAAACCGCCGGGCGCAACTAGTAAACAGTAAATTCTTGTCACCGAATGATATTTACCCTCTCTTAAATAATAAGAATTTTACGAGTGTTTACTCTTGATTCTCCTTATATCAATTTACGCACGAGTACAGATTTAAAAGGAATAGTTGAACTATTCGTACGGAACGGTAATGCCAATGCCAGAATTGAGGAAGTTGGGGTTTCGTCACACTAGTTTAAATCTAATGTTCCTACAAAAAGTACTGGTATATAGGCTATACGTATAATATGATAAAGAGGAAACTTTTGTGTGTTATTACGCAAAAACCAATGGACCGATTGTGAAAATTCTTTCACCATTAGAAAACTGCAACTTTACTGGCATAGGCTATATATTTACCACGGGCGAAGCCGGGGCGAACAGCTAGTGTACTAAAGAGATAAAGTTTGCGGACTTGTGACGTGGTGAGGGATAATCTCTGGGTTCTCTAAACTTTATATATTCTTTAACCAATAGAAAACAACGTTACTTGTTAGTGTCATACGCTATGTTTTTTTTTCATTCCGGACCGTGAGGTTAGTATTTCTGTATATTCCTACCTTTTATCGAACACATTTTGAGTAACTTTTTTAGATTTTATTAATTTCAGTTTTTTTTGACGTGACAACGTCTTAAATTAGGTTGCGGCTCGGAGACACTCTTGAAAAAGTGTAACGCCCGGTAACGTTACGATGAGTCACCGAACTATGATCGGTCCGCCGCGCGCGCAGCACTAGAGAATTAGGCGCATTGAATCGGCGCGTGCTTGTGTCTCTGTCTCTGTCTTTCTCGAGCGTTCTTGGCGTAATATTCATATAAATAAATATTCTACCGAGAAAAAGACGTTGTCACGTAAAATCTTCGCCCGTAAAACCGACTTTACAGGCAACCATTTTTTTTAATTTATCTGAGTATATATTTGCTTAATTCGGTCTATTAAGAGGGTATCTAGGATAATATATTCATACACAAGATGAGTCCCGCGTTTGACCCGCGCAAAGTTATTAAATAACTAATACTCATTAATTAATACTCATATATACTTAATTTTCCTTATTACAAGCAGACACTCCCAATTTTATTTATTTGTGTGGATTTCGATATCTCTATCGCAATTGGTTGGCTCCATGAATATCATAACCGAAGCTGCTCTCTGGTCAAAATAACATTATTAGATAATGACTCTAAACTGGGGTCAGTTAATTCACCGGATCACAGGAAACGTATATTTTGCGCCGTCTTAAATTTAAACCGTGAAAATATAGCTATTAAATTATTACATATACTCTAAACGTTATGATAATCAAAAGATTTGCGTGTGAAATAATGCAATTAAGTTATTTATCGTTTTAGAAACAATTACGTTGGAGATTTCTCTTCACATTTATCCATCTGAGCATTTTTTTTAGTAATTTGAATACATAAGATACACATATTAAGGATTCGTAATTTGAGTAGTATCAAATACAAACGATATGGTAAATACTTGTGCGTTATCAATATAATGTTCTATGAAATACACATAGGGTGTTTTTTATTATGCGTCTGTGGAAAAAACATCTAATGTTGTTTATCGTATATTATTGCATAGATACAAATATAAAAGAATGGAACTATAATTATTTATAATTTACTCATATAATTGAAACCTTCGAACACAGAATATCAAGGACTTTTATGCAAACATATAATTTTCAAGCGCAGACACAGAAAGAGAATTGCAAAATTTTTCGAATCAGCCTGAATTTGCCTCTGATGTAATTTACATAATAAACCTGCATTCAAAACAACCTTCCGTTGACCGGCCACACCCCGAGACTACCTAATTAGAGACAACAAAACCACATTAAGATTCTGACTCATATTTTTGGCATATCAACGACTTTTCTAACGTATTTCGCTACCCATGTATCCTTATACGTTAATATAATAGACATATTACACAAACATAAAGAGCTTAATCAACCATAAAACTGTTCGGACTTCAATAGCCGCTCTGGGTTATATAAAAATAATTATTGGCTTAAAATAAATAAATATGTTAGATTATTTATATGATCACTCACATTTATTTAAATTGTTTACAACTACAAGTGTTTACTGCAGCTTGGTTAAGGTTTATTAAAAATTTGTATTTTCAATTATTTGCATGTTAGCAATAGTATTTAAAATAATAGATAAAATACATAAAACAATCAAGCTTAATGCCATATACTTATTTCTATACATTATTTTTATACATCATAATATGACTATTTATAATTTTACGAGAGACGAAATAAATAGCATGTATCTCATAAACCCGTCAAAGCACCGATCGCCGCGCAGAACCACCTCATCGTAGCCTTCATATAACCGTACTAATTATTACATTCATATAGTATAATATTTATTAACACGCCGCAGCTATACACGGTGGAGTTATAATGCTCCCGAAGCCTGAATCCGGTCAAACAAGCTTTTCCAGAATGCAGGGCCACAAGTTTCCTTTCGAACCTCGCAGGGATTTGTATCGGATGCTAATTAAATACGTGTACCATACATTGTAATTCGTTAATTGCGTTATTTATAGCTTCATCGAGATTATAGTATGGTTTACGCAGCTTTTGGAGGCGTGTACGCTGTTTTAAAAGGTACGGTTTGGTTTACATTTAGTTTTTACCTGACTTTACGATGTAATTGTGAACTAAATGGTGCTTCAAAATTAGTTTTTACACTTTCAAAAATATTCTACATTTATGTTCTTTACATAAGTACAATATGTAATTAATATAAATATTAAATATAATAATTTTTATTATCCGCCTCAGTTCTAAAATTTCTAAACGAACTTTCAAATCTATTTTCAATATACATTTATTTCAAAAGCTTCATTTCGCATTTATTATATAAGCGTACTTTTAAACACCTCACTGAAAATGCATGCCAATTTAAATAAAATTTAAATAAACCGGTCCGAAAACGAAGTAATGGCACTCACCGGGCTTTCAAAATTGAATAGTTTATTCACTAAAAGTACACTAACACTGCACTTTATTGTTAATAATCCGGTTTTCAAGAACTATTATTACTTTATGTAATAACTAGACGAGCGCATGCGACGCCGGCTCGTTGAATACTAAGCTAGCTCGAAAGGAGGCCGCACTATCTCCGTAGAGCTTTGATAACGCTCTCTTAAGACACTCGCGATTGCACGAAAGTTTCAGTGTACATTGCTCGGTTTTAATGTTGTATTGTTTTGAACAGGCCTTTATATGCACCAGTGTAATTTAAATGTACTAATTTGTTCCATCCACAACAGAGCTAAAGTGTAGAGCTTTTCATAGATCGGTTAGATTCATGTTTTAGTTTCAATTTATCTGTATTTTTTATTTTTATTCACAAAAATACCACGTAATGTTCAATGGCATATTGATTAATTTGTTTTTACCATCATAGGTGTGAATTTAATATCATAAATGTGTTTAATTCGGACCAAAATTACGCGTTTATATCTTCTTAATAAATATCATTCATCAAGTATATATATACGTTTACCGAGGTATTTGTACTTAACATCGTTAGTTAAAAATTCAAAACATCCCAACGACTTACAACTTCTTATTTTCATAGGCTCGAACGACATTCCTTCTATAAAATGTGAGGAATTAAGATCGCATTGATAAAATTATAATAAATTATTACAAGATGTGTCGATATCGTCATTCTTTAATATTTCTCGACGCACACTCGAAGGGTTTTATTAGCTATGCACTCGATTGATACAATCATAGTTAAAATCGAATGAATCTTAAGAGCGAACCGCAGTCTTTTTATCATCGTTAAGCGGTTAAATAAAATGGTTTCGCTAAATATAAACGCGTATCTCGACTGACCATTGGCAGGTGCGGCCGTCTTTTTGCATCAATACTCTTTTACTTTTATTCTTTACAACGACAATTTTATAATTAAAGACCGTGAATTTATTGCGCTGAGAGCAGACGCTTCTCGCTGATAAATACAATCTTATCTACGTGCTCTGCTATACCTCTGGAATAACTAATGACGAGGTTTTTGTTCACGCGTGTACCTATCAATTGCTGACTATTTACCACGTTCCCACAAAATTCAGCCGCGATTTAATACTTTTACAAAAGGAATTAACTGCGCCGATATCTGTTACAAGATACGAGCCTGTGCCTTTAGGACCTTGTAAGTACTTCACAGATAAACGCGTTCTTGACGCCCTTTTCTGTTTATTTGCCACATGACGTTTTTATTATGTTTGGGTATTTTACTAGAACTAAACATGTTTAATTGTTATATATTCCCAGTAAAACATTTCAGCACTTTTTATTACATACAAGCGGTCCGCCCTGGCTTCACCCGTTGCACTTATATGTATATCACTAAGAGATCTCGTACAAGATGGAAGAATTTTTGAAAGAAATATAAACTTATTCCTCGTCACCACCACCAAGAAAAAAAAGTCGTCTCCGTAGTTCCAGTGAGTAGCGCTTTTAAACAAACAAATTACTTACATATTTATATTAAAGTTCGGTCACGAAGACCACGTAGATCTTATTGTCAAAATATGATATAAATAAACAATTGTGAGTATTATATAACATACTTCGGCTTTTTCAATATAGCATATGTTTAAAATAATCTCTTTTAAAGCACTCTAAACTCATTTATAAAAGCGTACCTTCTGTTTTACAATTTAAAAAAAATACAAAAAAATCGTTCACCGTTTAGTGTTTACAAAGACAAGTATTATTAAAGAAATACAAACTTATCTCACGGCACCACAGCCAAGAAAATAACGGAGCGGAACTAAATAGCTAGTTTATTGTTCGTTGATTTGTCTATGCACATGTTGCGTACGAAAAAACTGGATCACATCGCTAGGTGAAACAAAATACAATTAAATTCAATATTATTTTAATACAATCGAATATATAATAACTTCTAATGATGAAGTAACCTTCTCCTTTCCTTAAGAAATAGTATAAAGAAACACGTATAATATAAGTATAGTCTTTTTATATGTTTAATTAAATTACTGTTTCCTATAATAAAAAAGATTTATTAAATATGATCATCAACCAACTACATGAGTTTTATTACCAAATTCGAATAAAACAAAGCAACCTTAGGCACATGAAACCGAAAGAGTAGAAGAAATTCGATTACTGTGGCAGGGTTGCTACGGTTAGGCAAGATACGCAGGTTCGAATCCTGCCTCGTGATCAAATTTTTTCTATTCTTTCAAAATTTCTCATTTATAAAGCATTTCAATGCTATAAAACTAAAAATTAAATAAAACAAAGCAATTCTATTATATTACTCGTTACTTAATGAGAGAAAAATTAAAACATCATTTTTATATAATTTTGGTAATAGTTTTCAGTACGTTAATGTCTATATTTCCATAACTACTAACAATTTCGGAGATTTCGGCGTTTTACATAAATTTATTCATGTAAAATTTTGAAGGACACGTAATTTAATACGTTAGATCATATCATAATCTGTTATGACATCTTGTATGAAACACAGCTATCCGTAACAGGCATCCATATAGAATATAAAATTTAAGCTCAACCTTATCTAATCATCAAAGTCGATGACCTTTAGTATATTGTAGGTAGGTAACTTCATAAGCGTTAAATATGTCATAAAACACTTTAACGCGTGTTCACAAACGTTAACGACAAAGAATACGTCGAACCTAGAAAATTATACTTTTTATTATACACGTATACTAAAAAGAAGTGCTTTTTTCTCATAAAGTTTTTAAAGAAACACTACTGTGTTCAAAGTAAACTTACTACTACATACAAACTATTCATAAAGAATTCTAGTATTCTTAAATTACCTTCTTCTTAGGATGATAAATTATAACTGCTTATATATTTTATCACACAAACAAAGTATCTAATTTAAAAATTTACGCATTAGAGACTGAGTGTTTGAAAGATAGATAGTGAGTATATTTACTAACACAATTTGCCCGTAATCCAACTTACTGTAACAAGAATCGCTTCCCTATAATTGAAAGCATTCATATGTCATCGCGTCGCACTTGTTCCTGTACAAAGAATAAGAAAGGCATTTAAATGTGATATCAATGGAAAGCAGAATCGTGACGGTTTCCACGACACATTGGGGTCGGGCATTGTCGTCTTTGTATTGTCTACATTAATTGTTTTCGCGCTAAATTAGAGAATGCGCGTAATTCGCTAACAAACTGAATTATTTTGTACACTTTCTCTTTCGTTGATTAGAATTTCTACTGCATTCAATTTTGTCTTGATTTGGCGAAATACGAAGACGGTAGAGGAATTATATGAGCACGAGGCGTAATAAATATTTAATTTATTAACGTTTTTTTTTCTTTTGAACTTGTATTTAAAAAGAATTGTGTATATTTACATTGTTCTCATTCCTTAAGCTCCTAAAAATAATCATCGAAGATCATACTATTTGAATAAGAAAATGTTTGAAGTTTCGGTCCTATATCAAACCGAGCAATTGTATATAACCGTTATATTTTAAACAAATTTAATTTTACTTTGATTAGTAATTCTATATATTCATCAGTCAATCATTAATGATTAGGTCTAAGACCAATAAATTTGCAATAAATAGTCATACTAATGATGAGGACCTAGGGCATAGAAAAAAACAACACGAGATTTATTGGCAGATATGAACATAAATCTACGTTTACCCGACACATGTGGGTGTGAGAGAGCTTACTGGTGGTTGTTTTCATTTGGTTTTTTTATGTAAAACCTATATATCAGTATTGACATTTCTTACCTGGATGAATAAATGAACCAATTAAAATTGCTTAGTATTATTGGTTATAAGAAAATAGGTCTAAGCCTGAAAAACCTTTGTAATTGTGTGCAGAGAATTTAGAGTGAATATGATAAATATATGTAATAGTGTGAATGTAGAATGTGTGTTGTTTGTAGAAATTTAGTCATTGAGTGATCATCAAATAAATTTTTATTTAAATCAATTTCTGTTGTTATATTAAGATAAGATAAAATGAAGTAGTTAAAATCAATTGCAATTGTAATAAAATAAAGCGTGTTATATTGACAGGTAAAAAGTAATATGTATATTTCTTATAACATCTTATTCTGGTTTTAATACTATTACACACATCACAAATAAGCCGTAGAAAAAGAATCCCAAAGATGTATCAATTCAAATTAAGCATAATTCCGTTGTGATTACATAAACCTTGAACGGGCGAAAAAACACCGATTCGCGGGCAGATGCTACGTTTTATAAGACAAGCTATATAAATCATCAAAGTCATTATTAGTTCAGGCCAAATGTAATCAAGAGAACTGGCAAAAACCTCGTTTGGTTCGCAAATTATCGCGTGGTATCATTATCTAACATGCTATACATTATAGAGATAAGGCTGAGTAAAGCTACATAGTTACATCTCTAAACCCATACAACGATTTCTTCTAATTGTAGTAAAGTTCTAGTAATTTTGTAAGAATATTTTTTAAAAAGATAAAAAGGTGTTTTATGGGTACATAAGTGTATTTGTTCCTTGATGGCAAGGCAGCAAGTAAATGCTATGAATTCTATAAGATAATATATTGACTTTAAAAACCGTGGAACAACGTATTTTTAATTTAATGAACGCTTTTATCGTACAATTGTATTTATGAAAAATGACGATTTTTAAAAACGCATGCATTTAATAAGGTACGGCCAATTTAAATGATAAAACATAAAAACTGCTTTTTTCATTTGCTAGTAAAAAGACAGTTAAGTAATTAATAAAAGTAATACAATATCTTTATATATTATTGCTGTTGTTGTAAGAAAAAACACAATAATTCCCTAATTCAACGTAATAAACTCACTTCCCCGCAAATGCGTTAAGTGGCGGAGTCCATTTTCTAGGCATAATACGTTGTAATTACGCTAAGTTCCGCAGAGAATGGTACATTCATTCAGCTATTTCTGTACAATTTTATAAACTGGTTAGAGTTAGAGATGAACACAGCGGCCACAAAGAACGACATATTATGTAGGTACCTCTATTTGAATACATTTACAATATACTAGGGATCTACTTTGGGCATGAGAAATAACTCTGTCTGTATGACCTTCTTTACGCCCTAACCACTGAACTTTTAGGATGAAATTTGGTACAGAGATCATTTTAAACCCGAGACACGACAGAGTATAGCTTTTATCTTGATTCCACGGGAACGGGAATTATATGGTAAAAAACCCGAAAATGTTTTATTCTAGTAGTGTTTCTACTTTTCCTTTATTTCGCATGAGAAGCCGCGGGCGGAAAGAAAGTATGTAATGTATTATTTTACAATACATAGTGTAAATTTTGACTAAGATCTATGTGAAAATTATCAACACAAACGCTCTTAGAAACTCATTCCTACTATCCTTAAACTAAGAAGAAGTCTATAGAAATCTTTTTTAAGATTTATATTAAACAAAATTACAACATTATCGTGAAAGAGCAATATCTCAAAATTCTATGTTGATATTGATCTTGATAAAATAGAAAATAACGAACAAGGAAAACTTCTTTTTAAATGAAGATTATTTAAATTTATGAGGACAAATTCAAATATCACACTAGACACTGTAATATTTATACAAGAAACAACATAAAATTAACAAACTGCCTTAGTTTTATGCAGAAATGTCATGTCCTTTAATATGCATACTTCTTTAAGCCTGAGCTCATAGTATTTATTATTCAATTAATATGTAGTGGATCATATAACTGAGTTCATTTCAAACTTGCGGTTAGGCCATAACGCTTGGCCATGGCCAGACTCTTGTTATGTTACTTTGTTCAATATAATTTAATAATCATTTATCTGCCCTTATATTTTACAAGGAATTTTGTATAAAAAAGCAGTGGTGGCTCAGTGGTGAGAACCTCGGACTTCAAAATCGATAAGTCGGGCTTCGTGACCGGGCGAGCGTGCATTAGATAAATTGATTTTTCAATTTATCTCCACATGTGGATAACATCACCACTGCTTAAAACGGTGAAGAAAAACATCGTGAGGAAACCGGCATGTCCAAGAATCAAAAGTTCGACGACATGTGACATCTACCAACCCGCATTTGGTCAGCGTGGTGGATTATAGCCTGAACCCTCATAGGAGGCCTGTGTCCCAGCAGTGGGAACATAATATATAGGCTGATGATGATTTGTATGAAAAATTGTAACCGTACGCTGATAATGATTACCTTTACATTTATATTGAACTAGGGCTCAGCTTCGCCTGTGATACGTATATATCAGATCACGTATGTATACAAGAGAATCAAGAGAAGAAATTTTAAAAGTAGCTCCCGATATTAGCGCGTATATATATATGTCTCGCGATGATTTAATTTGTTCGGGTTATAATCTAAAAAGTATCGCCGTTCTTCGAGCCATTCTCATAAAATTTAATAAGTTATTAAGAAAACACACATTATCCAGTCTACACTTACAGAAACTCAAATCGTTTACACACATTGTATACTTTCCGTTGGCCGATACGTCAACGATCTCAATGCTATTTGAATACCAACTAAATTGCTCACGCGATCGCAGTATGTTTCTTTTTTAACTCCATACAAACTGACATCATATGAAAGCGGGGTTTGATTACAAAAAATGTTCGAACAGAATTGAAACGTCTGAAACTTTTTACAGTTGTATTGTGCTAGCTCCAATGTTTAAGTATCGTACTTATTGTACAAAACTAAATACTTACGAAACCATTGTAAACACAAACATTTATTTTTTATTTATTTAGCAAATGAATTAAATAACCTAAGAGTCTTAATCCTATCCTATCCTATCCTACTAATATTATAAATACGAAGGTTTGTAAGGATGTGTGTGTGTTTGTTACTATTTAACACAAAAACTACTGAACCGATTACGATGAAATTTGGTATGTAGATAGCTGGACAACTGGAACAATATATAGGCAACTTTTTATCCCGATATTCCTACGGGATACGGTCTTACGCGGGGCACAGCTAGTTAAATATACATTTGCATGAATTTTGTCAATCAAATTTATAATCTATAATGTTCAATTTTGACTGTTATGGCGAATTTAAACGTCGTACTAACTACTTCTAATTCATAAAGTGTACACATGATAAATAAAGCTTATTAATTAAACAATAATGTGTAATACGAGCTGTAAAGGTATTCTGCCAAGGCGAACAACCTTCAGCCTACCAATTGTTTACTGGAGTACTTGATAAGGCACGATTTCGGAAAGGTGAAGGCAGATTAAGAATTAACCTTTGTTTCGATTTTATCTGCACTACACTTAATATGGTAACATTAAACAAATAATTGATTTAAATCGAGGTGTGAGGGGAAGCGTGTTTGAGAAGCTTGGCATACATTAAAAGAATATCACATATGTTATACTATACTAACTATCCGGATTATCGCTTGATAAAATTAAATAAATAATGTTACTTCTTTAAAATAAATTTAATAATAATAAAATCATTTATTGTACACATAAAAAGAACAGTACAAGCACAAAATAGCAAGCACAGAAGGTATTCCTATCGCTTGAAAGCGATCTCTTCCAGACAACCACAAAACAAAGGAAAGCTGCATAGAAATAACGTTATATGTAATAACGCATCATTTTTTAAACATTTTAAGCACCTTTCATTCTTAGGTTATATAGTGGGTATGTAGAAAGGTTGTTTAAGTAAAACATGAAATCGAGAGATAAGAAATTAGATATGTATCAGGATCTTAATTCTAATTCCGTTCAAACGTTATGTAAAATACTTCACATGAATCAAAAGATCAAGGTTAATGACGCAACCGTAAATAAAATACGTAAGAGAGTGCAGATTAGATTAATAGCCCACCGAATCTGTGGCGATAATAATTCTACTTCATACATTACGTGCTATTTAGGGTTAATAAGAAGAGATAAAGATTTCAGACAGCAATGTATTCTGCATTGGATGATATGATCTTTATTAACAATGGAGAGTAATTAATGGTGTAATGAAAAGGATCCAATAGCAAGCTCTGATTATCTTAATGATAGGTTGGATTGTGTCGGTAATTTGATTAATTTGAATTGCAAGATATCAACCTGTTTGATTTATCTGCTTCTTATGTATTATCAGGCATTATATAGAATTATCCATGAATAACATTTATGAAATTAATTTAATTTTTTATTGTAAAAGACTAAATTATTTTGACACGAATCTCAATCTTGTTACTCGATTCATTAACATATAGAGCAGGCAGAATCAAATAAAATAAACATAAATCCACAACTCGTAAAGCATATCTATAAAACATAAAACAAACAAGTGAAATAACTTAATCTTGACCTTTTACAACAAAAAATTCGATTCATATTTGAGGCGCATTAGCATCCAGTTACATTTTATTGCCAAACCTCTAGTTGGGTGCATCACTGCTAAATATATTCAAGGACACAAAATACGAATACTATAACCCTTGAATTGTGTTAAAAAATTGCGTTACATTCACTCGCCTCATCTCCGTTTGGGTTGATGCAAGACATAAATTGTTTTTAGTTTATCCATTATATATGTTATTACAACCTACTAGGGTAGGTAATCCATTACAAGCGGGTCCAAATACGTTTGTGATGATAACTAAACCTGGTAGGTTATTCTAAATATTGAAAAGAATCGAATAAATCGATTTAACATTATTCTAAGCTAAATTGGCCACCTAAAAACAATGGAATTTAAATTCCCGTGATTTTAAAACGTCACAAACAAAAACGGGAACTAACGAATAATAGTAAAAAATCTTTTTATTATACAATATACATACATACGTCCGATAAAAATACAGAAATTACATTTATCTATTTTATACTTACATAAAATCCGTAAGGAAGCGCTCAAAGCTGTGTAGAAGCTATTAAAACGACTGTAAAATAAAACTAAGTGGACACCGTTATACCATCGCTATCTCTAATATTGAGAGCATACGTTATCCCGAATTGCTTGTTGGAACTTATGCAAATTTTATTAACTATAAAACCCATCAAGATTGCCATAAAACTATATCAAAACCGCCATACAATATTTCTTCTATAACCGCAAACAATCATGAATATTAATGCTAGGAGGCATTCATAATCTTTGACAATGAAGAGAATGATTTTTCGTAACCTCAGAGAGGCTGTATCGAATATTGAATCGGCCGGTATCACATGAATTCCTGGGTACCGTGCCTTGTAGATGCTATCTAAACATTTTAAATTATTGTCCCAGGCTACCTTGTCTTGAGGCAAGAGCTAGGCTAAGGCTCGTTTGGAGAAGATACATTATTTTAATTTACTTTTTAAGTCTTTCTGATATTTTATTCGTTAATTTTTAATACATGTAAATTAAGGAAATTTTAAACTTCAACATAGGCAATAAAATCCATCTGAGTTGTAAATTTGAAAACCAAGATATACAAAAAATACTTGGTGAACATGTTGAGCATTATAAAAAATGATTTATTTTTCTAATTTTTAATCAACCTGTTTTGCATTCGAGCTAAGTCGAATGGAAATCAATAAACCAACATCCAGAAACATATTACAATTAAAATGAATAAACAAGCTTTGGTATTGCATTTTACGTTAAACGGACAATGTTCTTCTTATATATATAAAAATCTGTTGCTGTTCGTTAGTCTCGCTAAAACTCGAGAACGGCTGGTCTGATTTTTATAATCATGGGAATCCAGGGAAGGTTTAAAACGTAAGAACAATACGGAGGCGGGCGAAGCCGCGGGCGAGAAGCTAGTTAAAAATAAATTTAAACGATACTTTTAAGACAAGACATCTTTACAATTTATTATTTAACGCATCCAAATAATCTTTTTCCTTTGAACTACATTTTTATTGATACACGCTTTGCAAACCGGAGATAATTTATGCTCGATAAATTAACAGAAAAGTGTATTCGCGATCGAAAAAGAGCGAAGGTGACTTAGATGGTACTCAATTATGTCACTGTTCATTGTTAACAAAGATTAATCCGATCTAATCAAATACTACTAATTACTATGTGACACTTTAACAGATGATGTTCTGCAAGAGTGTATTTTTAATCATAAATAGAGTCTTATTTGATTCATCATTTAAAATGTAATTACAAACTTAACTTTAAAGTAACATATACCAATGGAGCAAATAGTTGCTTCTTATTTATAAAAACAAAAGTAAAATTCGCAAAGTTAACAACACTAAAGTACGCCCACACCATTGAAAGGATAAAGTGATAAACAAATCAATCCTTAAAAACATTATTTAAATTTCATTACGAGTCAGAGATGAAAGGACACGTATGTTAATGGCGGAGGTCGAATTACTAGTCTATTCAACTTGAGAGCTAAGGCCCAAGCTACAGAGACGATTTAAAAAGAAAAGCAAGATTTCATGTAAAATGTAAAGAAAAATTATGACGAAGCCATTGAATCATAATAGATATACACTTATCTACGCTTATAATAAAAGACTACTATATTGCAAGCTGTCCGTCCCGGCTGCGCCCGTGGTAAAGATAGCCTATAGCACTCAGGGATCCCATTCATATCTTACGATGAAAGAATTTTTGATATCTATACAGTAATTCTGAGATTAGCGCGATCAAACAAAGAAACTCTTCAGCTGTATATTAATAGTAAAAATTAGTATGGATTAAATCCTCTATATTTTCAATAAACAGAAGGTAATAATGGTAATTCGCGGGACCAAGCGTATTTCAAATTCGTATGCAATATTTAACACGGTAAAGTGAAGTCTCATCTCTTCTGTACCTAACGTCTTCTAGTCTGCGATCGTCTCCGTATGGCGCGCGCCTTAGATAGACTCAAATTGCTTTGAATAAAAACATTTCTACCTGGTGCCTTTGAAAATTGCTTCAATCCATTCCGTTTTAGTGCTTAATGGAGATGTGCCGTGAGGCTATAATTAACTTTTATGGTGTTTTTAACGATTTTTAATAAGGATTTGCAAGTATGTGATTACTATAAATATTCCAGCGTGATTGCGTTTTAATACCACTGGTTTTTATTAAGTTATTATGAGTTAATGAGTATTTCTATTTTCGTTATCAAGAAAGCACTTATTTGTATAAATCTAAAAAATAAAACATTAAACCAGGAGTATCTTATATCTCCCATATAATATTAATGTCGAAAAGGGAATATATTTAGCCAGGACCGTTATAACATTGAATCGTGAATGCTTCACGATGTATCACATTCAAGATTATGCGGCGACCCTCTAGCAAGTCTAAGCCAACTGGCTATGCTAGTGTAACTACACTAGCATACGATGTTTCAACGAAAATAAAAGCGTTTAATTATAAACCAACAGAAAATACACTTTTTAATGTTAAGCATTTCCACGGTATTCAAGTTTAAATTGTGTAAATGAAAGTATATAAATATATTCTACATTTCCTCTCTTCCTCCTTCACTCGCGCCTCCAATGATAAACACCTAACCTCTACTACGTTTGTGACGTCACACTTTATAAAATAGATTTAACACCTTACTTCGGCTTTATTGTTAAACAATCGCAATGTGAATCAGTGCCTAAACATCTATCAAAATAGCTCTGGATATTATTTTTTACTTATTAACATCCTTACGGGAGCCCGCAGTGGATGCCAAAACAATAAACAATATTTTTAACATTAAAACATGGGTTTATTTTTCTATTGCCTTACTTTTTATCTATATTTTTATTTAAAAACAGCGAACACTTGCAAATGAATAAAGATTATTCATGATTATTTTAATTTCCATCAGCAAAGTTGTTTTTACTGCGCATACTAAAAAGCAAGTGCAACCAAGCGATGTTATCTGTATGCCAATTATTTGGTGCTCGCTTCGACCCACTGATCCGCTTATCTGATTACAACATGTTCGAAGATTCCGATTGTCCTATTGTCGTTCAACAAGATTGCGTTGTAATGCATGTAAGTGTCGCAATGACACGCATACTTTGCCAAAGACTAATGGGATAACATGCGATGTGAAATTTATTTATATTTCTTAACAATTTCATTATTACAACATTTATATTTACATAATTAAAATTCACAATTTGTGGCAAATGCAATTTATGTTTATGTAAAAATATACAAAGACAACTTGAAAATATATTGTTTATTCAAAATAACCTTAAATTGCGGTTTCTTTATAAGAGACTAGCTTTCCAACCGCCGCTTCGCCCGCGTAGAAAAGGAAACGACACTCTGGAAGTGTTCCCCACATGCTTTTCGTTTCCGTGGGATTTTTGGAATAAAAACTGTCTGTTGTCCCATTTCGGATTACTAAATCTATGTGTAACAAATTTCATCCCAATTGGTTTAGTGGTATAGGCATGAAGAAGAGTCTGATAGAAAGAGAAAATTAATTTCTAATTTAAAATACAATTATGTATGAAAACATATGTCTAAAAAGAAGTGAGCTGAACTAGCCGTATATAATTTCTTACAACAATGTTCAAATAAATCAATCATTTAAAATATTTAAAACTGTCTATTAAATAACGCAAGCTTTTGCCAGCAAAGCGCTTTAGCCGTACGCTAGCGTAGGCGCGACGCCCGCGGCGGTCTATCTCCGCGAACAAATTATAATTTTAAAGCATCCATCGATTTATGTGAACGTTCATCTATATAAAGCATTGCTCCATTTTACGCTTCACTTGTTATTCCCTTTTTTCGATAATCTTTATAACTTATAGTTACATACCTGGGCAGTCTGAGCATGATTGTGAACAGTCATTCTTAACTCCATCAATGGACTTTGGTTCCTACAGGCATTTATTACTTTTATAAGCAAAAACCTCTTCTCAAGCAGATATACAAATACATTCTAAAGATAATATTTATGGAGTTACATTTTCCATTTTTATACATATTTAGCAAATATTTACGGGCATCCATGACTAGATATTTGATATCATGCTGCGAGAACCCACGTGACTTTTATTATTTATAATGATTAATTGTCATTAAAAATATTTATAAGAATGCCAGCATATTCGAAGGAAATATCTCAATATTTTATATTACGCTCAGGAACCATATCAGTCAATCCTGAGTCATGTTCTAAAGTACTTATAAATTGTTTAAAAATAAACTAGACAGAAATAGCACGCTCGATTTAAGCCTCGGTTCCATTAGCGTATCATACCTGTCGATTGTCAGCGGAGTTTCTGACACTTGACGCGTCCTGTGAGGCGCGATAGGCCCTTCATAGCAATTCCGGACTAAAAGCTTAGGCTAGGGACAAAGCAACGGAAAGTTTTAGCCCATTTCTTGTATTAAACTTGTGTAAATTACATTTGACCTCATACTAAAATTCGAGGACCACACTAAACAGACTCAATTCGACTTCATTTAAGGACCACTATTTTTACCTAAGCCCAAAATGTTGGCTAAGCTAAGCCCTAAATTAACGCAATATCCACGCTTAACATATATTTTTTATTAAACTCATTCATTAGAGAGGACTACCTACCTGTGTGTAATCAAACAGAATATTTGTAATTAGTCTATAAATATAAAAATAAGTAAATCTTGTTTCTTATGAGAAGAATCTTATAGAAAAGAGTGTATATATATATACAAAATAAACAGAATTCCAAGCTCCAAGCCTGATGAGTACATTGCGGTACGATAGTATCTTTATGGCCTAGCACTAAAAGCTAGCTAAATCGAAATATTATGTATTATTACAACGTATACATTGCATAATGTCTGCCATAATGCTCGTGCTTTAATGGGATTACTTTTGAGCTTATGTTTGCAATTTTACGACCTGTTAAAATTCCTTAAGTATGTGAACATGTAGCATCATACATACATTATACTATACGTCAATATTTTTTAATTACTTTTATTTTATTACAATATTTAGGTATAGTATACATAAATATAATAATGATATCTTAATATTTTAACAAAGAACATGCCAAGAAGACTATTCCATTACTTGTGTCTTAATAAAACTTTAGTACGATTAGCACTTCACGTTTTCTATCTGCCAATTACACGATCGTTTCTGTTCATTTATAATTTTATGTACACAGGAAATTAAATTCTTGATTCTTTTAATTCTTATCTAATTATAGTTGTATACAAAACTACTGCAATATACTATTATAATACATATATCATATAAGTGCGTCTAGCACTAACTCAAACTTAGTATCTCCCGTGTGTAGGATACACACCTCCCTTCCCTTCCGTCTTTCTAACTCACTCACTGAAATTCCGTCTCATTCCGTCTTCTCTCCTCGATGATAGAACTTTATAGCCATTCTTCTACCACATGTATTACTACCTTAATAATATTCGAAATGTTTTACTTAAAAAGAAATTCCTTGGGAGAGTCTCCTATAGTATTAATGTGTTTGTGGAAGATGGTACTCTTATCCATGAAATGTTGTTGCTTAAAAACTGTTCACAGTTCTTTCGCACGCTTATTTTAAATGTAAAATTTTGTAACATTGATACGATTTAAAAAAAAAAAGAACTTCAAAAAGAGTTATTTGCCATCTCTTCTCCGTAGAAACTGCTTTCCTAAATTGGTCATTCATTGTTATTTTTATTATTGTTTATGTATTAATTTTATTTTAATCCATGTATAGTTGAATAAAGAAGTGTTCGAGATCGAGTTTGAGTTGAAGTTTTTAATTTCTAAATATATAACTTACCTCATGCGTGGTGTCTCCAGTGTGAATCCTCTCTTCCGTTTCTCTCACTCTCTCGGTGACATTCCGAGTGAGGATCTTTCTCTCGTGGCTCTCTCTCACTTTTCCATCAGGGTTGGCTACGACTTTCGAAGATACTAGAACCTTCGCGTCTACGGGCGCGATTATACCATCTGGTAAGTCGAGTGCTGAAAAGGAATTCTTGTTTCAAAAATGCAAATATTACAGGCTATATTATCAACAATGCATCATATAGAAATTAAAAACTTTTTAACAGATTTAAAACGCGATTTATTCATTATATTCACGGTGGTCACGGGGAGACACGCTCGCTGTAAAGTGTTCGAAACGTCGGGTTAATAATACATCATATTACAAGAAAATAACAGTCTGGACGAGGTGTATTCCATGATGTTGGTAATAATAACAAAATACATTATTAATATAGCGTATAGTATTCAGTCATCAATTTATTGAAAAACAATTGTTATTGAACTGATTACATTTTGCAGACTTGCATATCTCATGTTTGCAAAAATCTTCAAAGACAAAACTAGGCGAAAACTAGGGCATAAAATATAAAAACAAAAATATTGAACTAATGCCCCGATACCGGAATGTATAGTTATAACAAAAAACTCTTTCTTGTCGTCTTTTCTTCATATCTTATTATGTATTAAATTATTAACTTACGATTCTGTTATTTAAATTAAATAATAATGAAGAATGTACAATCATCCTTATTATAATATTCCTTAACATACCATCTGGTGATTTCTCCCCAGCTATTGATGCATCTTGTTTCTGCTCCTCAGGTACTCTGTGCTGTAAACGATAAAACTACTTCGGTACAATAACATATTTAGCATTTAAAATCCCTAAATCTATAAATTAAAAAAATTTATAATTCAGATTCCAATAATGGTTCGTATATTATTATACCTATTTAATATTTTTTAAAGGAAGGCTACAATCAATTGTAACAGAGTTCAGAGCGTCAATAAAGAGTGTTTTAATTTCATAAAAAGAAAAAATATTTAAGCTTTTGAGAGCAGACGAAGTAGAGTCATCTATTTCTTATAGTATACAAAATTATTCCATAATTGTTCCCACCTCAGTTTGTTGAAAATTAGTGGTGTGCGTGTCCTCATTCACCGAGGTAGATATCTTTGGTCCAGAATCGCTGAGAATACGTCCGTCTTCCAATACCAGCTCGCGCTTGACGCGCGTCGCGATCTGCCGCGTGGTCGTCACTTCGCTGGTTTTGCGGGTCACCCATTCTTCTATTGATTTCATGTTTCATTTAGTTAACACGCTCATCACGAGTAAAAAATAAATAAAAAATTGTATTCTATAAAAAAATATTCGGTCGGTTTAAAATTATGTACTTTAAAATAAGCTCTACTCAAGGACTACACAAATATTATAAAGAGGAAACTTTTGAATTTTTTGTATGTTTGTAACATTATCGCGCAATAACTACTGGAGATAAATTATACAATATTTACCACGGGCGAAGCCGGGGCAAACATCTAGTAAATAATAAAACAATAATTTGGATCGCTTTTATTATTATGATTTATTTATTGTATTTAATTTATTCCTATAATAAGTTCGGGCTAATTTTCATTACACAATTAATAAGTGTTTTTTTTTCGAACTTAAGACGTAGTATTTTCATATAAAGAGGAAATAATAAATGTAAATATAAAGCAACGATTTCTGATGGTTTGACATTATCAGATTATCAGAAGGAGAAATTGCAGATAAGAAGGGTGTGCACAATTTTAACTCTTTTCAAAATTTGCATTTCCCCTTTAAAGAGGCAGACCCTAGAAAAGTCAAGTTATTTGAAATAACTGCTATTTGTAAATGACACTTACGTTACGACACAACTTGATGGTTTCTAATTTCCACCTTAAACATTTTTAAAATTTTTCTTTTTAGATAATATGAAGGAATAATAGATAAACAAAGCAGATATAACAAAAAAAAACGATATCGAAGATAGATACTAGGTTCTTATATAAAAAAACTATGCTGCCTTCAAATTATTAAAACCAAATTTCAAATAAAAATTGAATCATCAAATTCGCTTCACCCATTAAAAAGCTACGAGGTAAGAAGTCATTGTTTAGTAATACTTGCCTTCTTTGGTTGTTGCTATAGTTTCCCCTGGCTCGGCCTGTAACAATAAAAATTACAGGTTAGTTCATTATAAATAAAAATAAATCAAACATATTGAATGACAAAACTTCTTTTAGAACAGCGCCATCTCTTACCGAGTAGCTTAAACTATATCCATTAAAACTCGACCGCTCTGGCGATTTTGTCGTATATTGCAAAAGTACACGCGGCCGCCGCTTGATGGCGCCATGCTCACTCAACGTGAAAACTGTCACCATTAAGATACATACAAGTGCACTTTGTTTATTTATTCACAACACATTGACGATAATTAATCACGTTTTCTGCCTATTCTTAATCTAAATATACTGCACATTATTGCTGGAACTATTTAAAAGTATGATTCAAAATTAACACATTTATAAATCACTAAGCGCTACAATTACTACAACTTGCTACCAACTTTAAACAAATAAGTATAAATTAATGTTAGAAAAATTTCAAATTTACAACCGCACTAGTTTGCAATAATCGCGTGTTCAGTGTGTTTGCTAATAATTGACTGAAGACAAAAGAAGGTTTAGCTGCAACGCAATTAATGAATTGTTAGGATTAACATTTTCTTTTGGCACCTGCAATTGTTTCAAGGGCTGCCAATTTCAACTTATTTACTTTGTCCAACCAATTTACCATATTAAACCGAGTCAAAGAAGTATAAAGCCGCCTAACAATGTTCTTTTTATATTTGTTAATTTTAGAAATTAAAACGCTTCAGACAATTTCAAAACAAATCATTTGAGATGAGAGAATCTCTATACCTGATGTCCTTGGTATATATGTCTCGTCATATATAATCTAAAAAAGTCTAATTCGTTCAATAGGTGATCCCAAAGTCCTTGCTAAATTGCTTTGTTTGGCCCAAAGATTGAGCAACTTTTGAAAATTTCCTCCCCTTTCCAAAAAATGTAAAATAATGGAAAAAAAATAATGTAAAACAAGGAAATGAAATAAAAAGTTCTACATAACCCCAAGACCTTTTTCTGTTGGCAGCCATATTTGATGAATTGAATTTTTACATCTAATATATAAAATTCTCGTGTCACAGTTTTCGTTGCCATACTCCTCCGAAACGGCCTCATCGATTTTGATGAAATTTTTTGTGCTTATCCGGTATCTATGAGAATCGGCCAACATCTATTTTTCATACCCCTAAATGATAAGAGTAAGGCAGAACAGCGTTTGCCGGGTGCAGCTAGTAGTGTATAGTATTGTAATAATCAGACCCTTCCATTAGATACCCATATTTAGGGCGTTGTGAAGAAAATTGTTTAATTCAATATTCTTTGGCAGCCGTCATCTCTTGCTGATTTTCATCAAACACAGCAACTATACTCCCTATTTAATCAGTTTTCAACCAAAAAAACACAATCAACATCGATTCATCAGTGTAAGAGAAACTCACATGCTCATTCATTCTTTACTTAACATAACAATTTCTATTTTTAAGTGGCAGCCCTAAATTCAGGCGTCGCATGAGTATTCCACTAGTCACGCGGCCGTTTCCGTTGTATCGCACGTCTGTGCGCCGATCACGCGCGATTCATATCAAACGCTTATATATTTTATAGCTTCACATTCCTAATTTGAACCGTGCAATTAATTTGACAGCCCGTTTTACTACCGCGTTCTTTTTTCTAAATACACGTCCGTTTCTGAGAGACAAAGGACTATCGTTGATTCAGCCCTACAGAACCTTTATATTTATTAAATTAAATAAATTTTGACGTTTGAATACAAGCATATTTAAATTTATTTAGTTTTTACTAGAGATTAATAATAAATAATAGCAAAACATGCTATCAAGAGGATCCTTATTTTAAGCCGACACAATACACTGGAATTATTTCACAGTAAAAACTTTTTAATCATTTACTCCAGTATTGTAATACTCATTATTTACATTCACATCCATAATTCCCTTGGTAATTTAATCCCAGTGGTTTAAACAATTAATATTTAAAAAGGCAAGTGCTTCAATAATTATCAATGCTATCCCAAGAGGTAGAAAACTGTATTACTGTGACTCTAATTACTTTCTTTTGTCATCACTTTAAAACAAAATTACTCTACACTTTCTACCCCCGATAAACTTTCCTTGTATTCAATAATTTACTGAAGCAAAACGAAACAAGATAAAACGCATTCCAGTGAAATAATCTAATACTGTCCACTGTAAAATGCGTGCTTTGTTTCGCAAATAGTTTTACGTCTATTAAAACTTTAACCAGTTAGGTATACAATATAAACATGAATATTTTTATAACTCTTACACGGAGCTATACTTTGCTAATATTTGTTTAATATGTATTAAATATATTCTAATCAAACAGCTGTTTTAAATAACTAAATTATTCTGAACAACCGTTGTTTATGTCGAAGATATTCGATTCATAAAAATACCTCGATCCTCGATATCCTTAATCCTACTAATATTAAGTTGATATTATTTTTTTTTTGTTTCATTAAAAAACAACGTCTCGAATTGTTATCGTTTACATAGGCCATGTTTTGCCCGGGAACCACGGTTTCTAGCTAGTCTTTATATGAATAATTATAAGATTTATTTTATGCGTTTGTTCGTCTAAGAGCTCCTCCTAAACGGCTGGCGTGACTTTATTTTAATTTCGTGTGTTTGTCTCCAAGTGGATTCAAAAATGTTTTATATTTTTGGCTCTTAAGATACAGAGCTTTTCTAGTATAAGTGTCAATGTACATAGTAATGTAATGTATAATGTTTTGACAAAATAAAGGTTTTATTTATTTATTTCTTTAATTCGAACTCGAGTGGTACCGCGGGCAAGAGCTAATCTTCTATAATTATAAAGCTACACGCGGAGCTTCATGAATTTTTAATGGTAATAAACAAAATCCTCTACAATTAATCTAATTTACTTCTGAATAATTTAACAGGTATATCATGGGTTCGGTGACGTGTCGGCCGCGCCCTTGTGGTCATTGCAGCGAAACAAGGCCGCAAGCATTGTGCACTGACAAATTACTGATGCGGGTCAGGGCTTTGGGTTGTATGGGATTAATGCAGATTCTCTTATGACATGTCACAGATCATATATTATTATAACGATTATATTAAAGAATAATGGATACTGTAGTGTATGATAATAACCTATATGTTTGTTTGCTTTTTCCGTTTGATTTCAATTATCAACAAATCATGTGTTCAGATGTAATATTTCTGTTCACACAAAACTGAAACATTTGTTTTGGTTTTTCTTTATTTACTCTATATAAATGAACACAGATAAAGTATTAAAATTGGTTTGACGTATATAATAATTAACCTAAATAACAAAAATCTATTTAAATATTGCAAAATTATTATTTATTATTAATATGTTCGTAGTTCAGATAAAAAAACTATGAAAGCATAATTTATAAGCATTTAATATTGATTTATAATTTTAAACATTTAACGTCAAACTCAAAGTGAAAATACATAAATCATCAACAACTTATCTAGTATATAATTAATAATCATACGAAACTACCGAGTCTTACAGTTGTAAACATAATTCGTTATAACTCAGATAAGTACATATAGATACATATAACATCTACATATGATACATCCTTCCTTAAAGGCTCGAGAGCCACAAAGAGCTTTAGACCTTGCATTCAACCCCGTTTTGCTTGTGGCTATCGAACTATCTGCATTGCCCATCAATATCGAACGGCTTACTTTTAAACAATAGCACAATACTACCGCTAACCTTAGCTGAATAAACATGATAAGCGTTCAAAAACAAACCTTAACACTAGGATATAGTGAAGGAAATAGCATCGCAAGATTTTCGCAAGTGTGTAGGTAGATATTTAGTCGCTAAAATGTTGTATCACCTTGTAGGTCGAATACAATGGGTTATATCAAGTTAACATCTTGTTCTAGTTGATTTAATGACCCCTAGAGGAAGATGATAAGTTGTTTACATAATATTGTGAACGAAATTTAACGGTAAATGATATAAATAAACGAGATAGATACCTCAGACGGGAAAGGTAAACATTTTCAATTAAAATTCTCTAAACGAGGAATGGAAAACGCGTAAAATTAAATCTATTGTGAATGTTATTCTCAATTTAAATTTTAACGTTTTTTTATTAAGAGTAAAGAGAAGTAAATCAGTATTAAATATTTGGGATTTAGGACATGAAATTTTATATTTACCACTTAGTACTCGTAGAATGGTAGTAGAAAAAAATAAAAAAAAAATAATCTGTAATGGTGAAATTATTAAGAAATGTCTATAAAGTTATAATAATATGCGCACAATTCAATTTCAAAACAAAGGAGTAACAAAGAATTCTGTCCTAATTTATTTCCCCGCCCATTGCCGTGATTGCAACAGGCTTATTTACGAAGTATCTGTACTAAAAGGTCAAGCCAAATATAGTGAACAGATTACAAAAATGATAGGCAGTAGAAGCCACAGAGTATATTTATGCCTTCCATATTTTGACAGAGGTCAGTAAGCGCCAGGAGTCATAGACAACTAATTCGTACCTTTGGTTGCAAAATACCCACTTAAAATGTCGATATATTAATTCCATGAAGTCTACAACAATTAAAGTCATATAAAAAAACCTAGAAGAAAATTTGTACTTAATTGAACCTGATATGCCATAATATTTTAATTATAATTTTATGTATTTATCATTATTTATTAAAAAGCCAAACAAAGATACAGTTCCACCCATCCCAAGAATGATTGCAATTACAGACTTATTTCAGTTTAGCAAATAAGTCCGTAAAATATTATTTTATTTTAATTATAAAAACAACAATTTATTTTTACTTACGCTCAAAGAATACTTCAAAGTTCATACCTACAACTACGTCCGTACTAACTAAGCTCATATACATTTTTTTTTCTATTTGCGCGGGAAACTTGATAAACAGCAATTAGTGTTGGTACACAATTGGCTTGCAATCGATAAATTATGAATTACCTGTTCCTCTATTAATAATCACAAGAAATCCTGGCTTTCCCTTTAATGTTTTATCATTAACGTAAACAGTTACTAAACAAATAAAAATATATGATAGACTCACAGTTTACAAAAATACATTAATTTTCCAGATTCTGTATAAATATAGTAGATGTTAAGTTGAGAAGAAAAAAATCATCAATAATTTGAAACCAATTCAAATTGAATTAAAACAGACTAAATTTCATAATTATGACGAATATTTCATAATATCACGAACACTGTTTTCTAGTGCATATCCCGAAGTTTTAAACCAATTAAAATTTAAATCCAACAACGTATAGGTAATTTTAATTACGTGACAATGATAAATTGCGGTCAACTATTTCACGGTATGAACATAAATGAATGAATATGCAATTATAAAACGATAAAAACTGCAATCCTCCAATTATCCTATATGTTATGTTTATGAATTTTTTGTAAGTGTATTAAAAACGGCTTCGGGTCCTTTTATATGTTACCGGAAATGTAATCCGTCAGTTTGGACATTTCCTAAGAAATGTAATTATTCTCATATCATAGTAGGAAATTTATAAACCCAATACAGTCTGTATATACAATTAATAAAACATGTTTTTAAACTAAAAATCAAAATAACCATCACGAGTCATAAATTTTAATTCGAAGAAGCAGCCTAATTTATTGTTAAGTCATTTTATACCTAAAAATAGTTTTTTTAGAGTGGATAATGCGTTAAAGTTGATTCTTGCACTCGCCGACCCCTACCGCTAACATATAAGATTAAAACCTAGCTACTGCTACTATGTACTGAATAATATTCAATTATTATAATAAAGAGATGGTACGGATTTAAAATATAATATATAGTTTTATAAACCTCAGGAACTTTTTAAATTTAGTGACTGTGTCACCCCTACTAAAATTAAAAATGCGTAAGTAACTCTGCCTGTATCTTTTTCACGCCCTTACCACTAAACCATTTTTGTTTAACGTTGGTACAGAGATAGTTTTGACCAGAAAAAGTACGATAGTATTCCCATGGGGAGGGTAACTATAGGATTACCCCGAGACTCTATATCTTTTCCTTCGATTGGCAAAGCCGCGGGAGGAAAGCTAGTCAAATATTTAATTGTGTCGCCATTACAATATTGTGATAAAACTATCATAGAAATTAGGAAGTATTCACGAATCAGTTCAGAGAATCATATTTAATTACAAAACATTTTTTATTTTCTATAGGCTAATGTAAAAATAGTTATATGACCATTTTTTTAATCCTTGAAGGGAAAAAATATTAAAAAGAAAGTCAAGAAATACAAAATAGTAACTAAAAACTTACGCACAAAAAACTAAACAGCAATAAAATACACTTAACCTACTCACCTGCCATCAAAACTTATAATACAGACCTTACATAACTCTTAATTAGCCATTGATGGACATTTCATATGAATTACCGTCAAGAAAACATATTTGTGTTACAAATGTTGCGTAAAATACACTACGATGCTACGATCACTCGACTCGAAAGGTAAATAACAGGTCATTACACATATTGCTAACATGTCATTTGAAAATCATTAGTTGAAACTATCAAGATTTTTTTCTTTGCCTAAATATTTATTTACAGCTGTAATTTGTAACAACAACTCGAAACAAATATTTTTTTATGTAAGCAGGGAATTCTTTAAAATTATTTTTAATACCAAAATACTTTTTCAAAAACATAACCAAAGATAACAAAACCAGAGATAAGCATTACATATACATATATTTATGAAATAGAAGGTTCATTACCTATTTACTTGTGAAAAACAAATTCATTAACTAATCCCGCAAGATAACACCAAGGAAAAACAAATGCCTATTCTACATGCAACGTAGTAGATTATCTTTAAAAGTCACCTGTAAACATTTCAAGCCACATAAAACCGAGAGTGTTTGTCAGAAGTGGCCCATTGACCGAGCGCTATCACAAGGCCACGTTGACGGTGACAACTGGTCATTATTTAATAGTTATCCAGAAATCAACTACGTTTGTATAAAGCTGCATTATAGGTGCACTAACCAAACTTTATATAAAGTGTTATGGTTTAATCAACTGTACTACTATTTAGTTTAAACCTGCGGCTCACTTGCTTTATAATCCAATATATTATCTACGTACAAAATTACATTACTACGGTTTATGCAAGAGAAACAATAAAAAAAAAATTACAAATGATTAGAACTGTTCCATTTAAAATTCTAATATGTACTTACCTAATAATTAACTAGAGAGAAACATAAATATACTTGTAGACAAGCCTCAAGATCAATCAATCGCTATAATAGCTTTATGCAGAAATAGTTTACTATAAATACATTTTTACCGTTTCTAGAAGTAATACATCAAAATCATTTTCGAAATTAAAGATCCATCAATATAACAGCACTATAATTAAAGCCAAAACAAAAAACAATACGTGCGTGATAAAGTCAACAGAAACCGGACTAAAAATCGAGTTAATTACTCATGGGCATATGTTTAATTATCGGATTATGTAGGAATGCAGATATTGCGGTCATTTTGAATCGAGTATTTCTAAAGAGATATCGATAATTGGCTAGACCGTGCCGAGAGTCAATTATGGTTTTTCATTGATTGATTGTTATCGTATAACTTATTACGTATGAAGAATAACAGTCACGCAAATATTGATTGTTGATTCAGTTGACAAGGTAGGGTGCCAAAAATGGACAGGGAAGTAAGTTCTTTGTTTCGTTAGAGCACAGGTGAACTGCTAATGAACTTTACACTGAATTAAATATTGAATTGACTACACTTTGAACACTTCGTATGTAAATCTTAGAAGAGGATCTTTGTGATTGCAAAACTCGTTTCATTCATATAGTACTTACGTAATTTCTTAGTAACGTTCTTACTGATTTCTTATCTATTGTACCTGCTTATACTTTGCTGCTTCATATTTTCAAGGGTTATATAAAATTTGATATCCAAAACTTTGTAATATACCTTCAATATAAATTTATTGTGATGTTATGTATTCATCATCATCATCTTCATCAGCTCATTTGTGTTACGAGGTTCATGTTCACCATCCACCACGCTGGCCAAGTTCGAGTTTGCAGATGTCACATATCGTCGAACTATTAATTCTTTATGGGCCGGTCTCCTCGCGCTTTTTTCCTACACTATTTGAATAAAGTGCAGGTTGAATAATCAATTCTTACACGCACATCCAGTCTCGGACCTCCGACTTTTAGTGACTGAGCTGATACTGAATCATCAATGTATGATAAAGAAACTTCAAAATACCGTTACTATTACAGTATCATCTGAAATAATATCACTCCTTACACCAAAATTAGCATATCTACATACACCAGTTCATATTGTACTTTATATACTTTATGCTGTCCATTATCGCTCGATGCCAATAATTAATTAATCAAGCCGGATGCAAAAATCGCAACCACAGTCTATAGTGGATCTAACGACCCATTTTCTGAGAAAAGCTTGTTAATAACTAATCAAAGGATTGTTTTTGTATCGGCATGTTGTTTAGAGATCAGTCGAAAATATATAATATAATAGGTGATTGATGCAATGCTTGATTGGAGATGCATTGTTAATTTTGTTTGATTATATTGTATATAATAAACCATTTACACATATCCCATAAAGTTTTATACAGGATTTTCATACAATAAATTCAAAATAACATAATAATAAACGACGATAAACTTAAAATTGAATTTTCTAGAATTAATGCTAAGGAAATAATAAATACGTGACTTAACCTCTCAACCTTTCTAAACAATTTATTATTATGTAGATTTATTCATATTTGTCTTCACGTTTATGTTTGATGACAACCAAACTTATAAAACAGCTTCAACAGTAGGAACTATGAAAACACATTGTAGAAATTGGCTTTTGCAGAATTTTGAAGTTAATATTAATTACCCACCATATCCTCACACATAATTAACTCCAATATAATCACAATAAATTCATAATTTCTCGTCGAGTTTATTGCAAAAGCGTTCATATTTTCTATTTAATTTTAGTAGTATCGTACTATTTATTTACGTATATTTTTGTATTTCAAAGGCATTTAAGTATTTGTATGTACGTACATACAGCGTATAGTTTTAGTAACCAGAGGCTTGCGCTTGACTGATCCGTATCGCATATCCAAGAGTCACGGACAAACGCTCTCCATCTCAAGGTGCCTTCTTCGCCTAATTACACGATACGTATGTACGTGACATCGACATGTTGTAAAGATTAAACAGTTAATAATACTCTTTTATTCATCTGACATAATCTAGAACTAGATGTGAATAAACGTCACACCAAATAGACTTGACACGCCAAACGATAGTGGGATGTTGTGTGAAAAATTAAGTGGTTTATTGACTACAAAATTTCTTGACGGTTTAATCATTCACGCTACGAATAACAGACGATCATACAATTTAGGCCCGTGTTTGTACCTATCCCTGTTCTTGAATATAAATGTATGTAGATTATAGATAGATTATTATAGATATATAGATATGTATGTAGATGGTGAAATGCACCGAGAATCAACAGAGGGACCATAAATTTTGAATAGATTTTAAAAGAGAGAGTACTAAGATTACAGCTGTGAAAGTATCATTTTAATACGTCGAAGACGCAACTTAATGACGCAAAGGGATGTTGTATAGATACAGGTATAACGTCTAATCCAAACCAATGACGTCACTTAGCCATTTATAAAAATGCTGAGCCGAAAAGGAAAGATATTGACGTCATTTCTTTTATCTTCAATACAGTATTATAATTATTTTAACTTTCATTTCTAAAGCACTAAGTACTTACATTTAAATTTGCGTACGTATTGTAGTTTATTGAATAGTTACCATAAGAAAAAGAATATAGTTAATAATGAAGAGTTAAGGACCCATATCCTTTTGCTAATCCTTTCTTATTCCCTTCCCAAAAAGTCGACAATCCATTTATAGAGGCATAAGGTCTGCAAACGACCTAATGCTTCTCTAAATGTTCATGGATGGTATTAGCGCTTACCATCAGGCGTCCCACCAGCTCCATTGCCGACTGTGACATAAAAAAAAATAAAGTGAAGATTGGCTCAAATGAGTCTAAATTATATAAATTTCCGTGTCGTGACAATTTTATAATGGTTATTTAATCTCCAAATGCAAGCAGAAAGCATGACTAATATCATCATATCAACAGATGATATAAGTCTATTTAACCTTTATGAGATTTGACTTGAAAAATATACAAATCCACATAGCAAAACTACAAAAATGTTCTAATCGCTTCTAGGAAGGATCGTCCCAAACATTTTTTATACCGAGTTATATCAACACCCATAAACAAGTATCTACTATAATACCCAAAACAAATGAGTTTTATTTTTCGTTTAAGAATAAATTGACAACAAATCCCCCACGGTCGATAATATCAAATTAAGCATAATTTGATATTTCGGCGAACTTTTTATTAAATCACCATTTGATTGATAGGAAATGTAACTACCGGGGACGGTATCGCTTTACGATCAGAGATTGGATTGAATTACAATTTAAAAACAATTTCGCAACTTTCGTTCGTCATCATTACAATTTTGTACCTTAAAAAACCATATCATCTAACTCCAATTTTTCTGTACAACCCAAAAAAATTTAAGCTAACATTGTGGTTGATCTGAAATAAAAATTTATAAATGTATCAAAAGTTATAAATCAAATCAAATATCAAGAAATAAAAGCAAGCGCTGCGGTTTTGCGGACCCGATTGATTCCAATTTAAAGAAAAAATTCGTTAGACCATCCATTAAATTGATGATCTAACGAATTTGTTTTTCTTCTTCTGTTCTTACCAGTGCAGTCCAGTCCAGTTGAAGGAAACTAAACTTTCCTTGCAACTATCACAATAAACAGCACATAAAAAGATTGCAAACACGGTAGTATCCACAGCGCTCCCACGCAGCAAGGTGAGCCAGCTATTCTTAAATTGTCATTCTATGGCATTGCGTAACCCTGATCAATGAACAAATTGCTTATTACTTAATCCGTGTCGCTTTGCGTACTTGGTAAAGTGTGAGAAAATGTTCTAGACACGACTCCGAGTGGATTTATAGGATAGCATAAATTAGTTGAGCATTAATACGAAATATTGGTATTCACACGAGTTTTTAACGTCTATCTATTCCATAGCATGGCGCAATGATGTATGAATTTACAGACATGTTATAGATATACATGTAGACAGTCTTTCCTTGATGTAAAATAACATGGCAGTATATAACTGTAACTATGTTATTGAATATAGTATTTGAATATTCCTAGAAAAAACGAAATGTGCGTAACTGCGATAATAGGAATCAGTAAAAATGGATCAAGAAGTGTTTATGATTTGATATCTGATGGTTTAATATGGGTGCTGGAGAGTTGTATGTGTATAAATATTATTTTCTTTAAATCGCCCAGAGCCCATCACGCTTTACAGATCCAGAAAATAAGTGGTTATGACTGTAAACAATGAAACATCCCAGAAAATTTTGTATATGTAATTTGTATGTGTACAATAATTTTACCAAATATTTTCCAACTAAATACTGCATAATATTGCTTTTCATCCGCACAATGAAGACTCTCACTGAATGGAAAGATATTGTTTGTACATTGTCCATTGACGGCTCCGTTTTGGTTCAATTATTTCTTTTGAATAGTGTATCGCAAATCGTTATTCAACACTTTATTAAATTGGATTCGGTTAACGCAGTTAGTATTTTAATTTTATCCACAGAGACACAATAGTAGCACTATTGCGCTATAATTGAAACGTTCGAAAATTCATTTTCGATTACATAGGCACAGAATAATTTCAAAATGTACAATCAAAATATTATCATAATAGAACGAATTTCTTCACAAAATTTCTTATTACTTAAATTACGTAAATTTACAAGATTTGTGTCGAAAATGTAAGAGAGAAGAATTTTGTTATCTCCCCAATGACTATCTTGTTAATCAAAGAATTTACATATTTGAATCAACCTGATTCAAAATAAAATAAAAAAAAATTACTACATCCATAACCACGTCATGAATGAAAATTACGCAATTTATTATGGTTAGAAGTTTAGCTATGCGTCTACGGTTATTTGGAAACATTATCCACAAAATAATACACACTTGAACTAAAATATAAACGATAAATAAAGTACATGATGCAATCGGCACCTACAGAAAAATCAATAACGCAATAATTCTATTTGTATAAAATCGGTAGCCGTAATAGCATAGTCGTGAGTATACTATTAAGATAAACACTCGCTAAGTACACAATAACATTGATCTCCATAAAATAACCAAGGTTTATAATTTTATGAACGTAACACACGCGAGTCGTTAATTTCTATATGAACAACCGTATCATGGGGTGGAACAAATTAACATTTATAAAACTATTCAACTCAATACTTAGATATTATTCAATTAATAACTCCACGTGACGATGTTACACAGCACTTAAACACAAGCACTATAACTGTCACAATGCGAACTGAAACGTAATTTTTCTTTGAAATGTATATACGCGAAATCACCGCGCGCCTGAGGCTGTTAACTGCACTATACTAAAATATTAAACCATTGTATGCAAGTGAATTGTACGAGCTGGTACATGTCCGCTGCCTTATAATGAACATTTTCCATTCGCACAATGGAGCAATCTGAGGTAAGTTGTGATAACGTAGAAGCGCAGTAGCAGCTTCTATCTTGCTTTATTTATCTCAGTTCCTATGATTTAGAAAGGATTCGCTTTCTTGGTATTCTAAAAACCCTCTTTGGAGTTGAACTGAGACAAAAGTTAACCGTAAGAAAATATAATCGTTCCTTTTAGGAAAATATTCAGTAATATGCAAACTGCGATTCGAAGACTGTACCTGACTCCATATGATTAGCAAAAAACGTATGCAAGTTAAGGTCGCATGATTTATTGCACAATGCAATATTCGTTTGTTTATAAAATTTGCTTAATTCAATAAATAAGGACACACTGTAACATTTCCATGCAATAAGCATTCGTTATATTCACGATATAAATCAAAAACTTATAGGTACATTAAATCAATTTTTATCATGATTGGAATAAATTGGAATTCTTTAATGTGTTATAATTTTTATTTGATAACATTTACAACTTGACAACCATAAATTTAATTATATACTAACATTAAAAAACAAGCAAAAAATCTTACAGAAGGTTCATGTCCTTGTATATAATCTTAATACAGATATTAGTATAAAGTAAATGAAATTATTTAGCTACGTTTTATGGTAGGCGCTACCAGCGTATACTCAGTAATTAAGTACCGCTGTCTTCGCAGTATATTATTACAAGATTACAGATAATGTTACAATTATATACATTTAATACTCTTAACCTCTATACTATCTCTGCTAGATTCTACCATAAATCTAAATGTGTAAGTTTCTTTTGCTGAAATATATTTATGTCATAAAACGTTGCTTAATTGAAAATCATTTATATGTTACTATAATAATAATCAAAATACATTTGAGCATATAATTCCAATACATACATTATTCTTACTCAACTTATTCAATTACATTTTAAATTCTTGAAACACTTTCTGTTTTTTACACGCTTTTTATTAGCTTCACCTGTATGTTTGTTTGTTTGTATGTTTGTTTGTTTGTATGTTTGTTTGTTTGTAACTGACTTCTTTGGGCGCGATTTTGACCCACTTTAAACGGCCAGATTTCGTTCAAACTTTGTAGATTTATTGAGGACCGATGACAATACACTAATTTGATAAAATTATTCCAGTTTTCAATTTGCAAAATATGATTTTTGTTAAAGCGTGTTTTATAGTTTTTTTAAACTATTATATTTTATCTTTACACGCAAATAAACAAAGATAACTTTCTCCTCTCCTTTGTTCGTTCAAATATAGTTTTCACCTATTGCTTATAATTTTATATCATTACGACTAAGACAATTTAGATAGCTTACTTAAACATCGATTTGTTTTGACTTTTATAACCTCTTATAACCTTTTATAAAAGAAACTCATGTATATTCATAGGACCCAATATTTACAAAATTACGACTAAAATAAATATTACATATTTTAGTCGTATAATATAATAGTAATACATACATTTGCCAGAGCTTCTTCGTATGAAGCCGGGTTGACTGGGGATGCAGATGTTGACTCACGTTGCAACGCCGTGATGGGCATCTCAGCACATCACTGGATACCTGAAAAAAAAGTAAATTTCTTTATGTTACGTATGAGAAAATTACTCAATGAGTATTATCGCCTGTACACAGAAGATTTATAATAATATAGCTTTTCTCGCGTAGTCCAAAAAATATATAGATAGTCCCGGGATATCCCCGTATGTTATACGGTCGGGGATCATAGGGAACTCCCGATCTCGAGCAATTTCTGAGATAAAAATTATCCTATGTAGTTTGTCGGGTCTCAAACTATCTCTGTACTAAATAACTAAAGATAATGAATTGAATTGAATGTCCAAAGTAGCCTAGTAGTTCCTGAGTGATGAAGTAAACAAACTTTATATGAGTGTGAATCGTTGCACCTGCCCTTACATTCCACTATATTAATAAATATGATTTTAGTAAACATAAAAGATAAACTCAGTTTTAATGTGTCTGAAAGCAACAAAAGAAATTAGAATATTCCTACAGTTCATTTATTTAGCTATATTATTTTAGTTACCACATAATCGATTAATCAAGTGCTATAAAAGTGTTTACACTAACACCATTATAGCAGGTGCGGCAATTTAAAACATAAGGTTTCTCGAAGGCCTCAGTGTTAATGTTTGTTTCTTATTGTATAAAATAAATTCACATGTTCTGTTAAATGTAATTATAAAAACTTGCAATTTATAACCGTTGCAATTAAACCATAAAAACACCTATTATTGCCTCAATAGAAAGCGTATACAAATAGTGCTTGTACAGACATTCGTTTTCAATAATCGCCCGACCTTCGCGATTGTGGTGTTTTGTATCGGAATACAAATATTGTATTGTCACACTCCAAATATGTATGTACACGTGTGTGTTATTGTGGGAGTCGAGCACACTTCGGCACAAATTAGGCCAGCTCACAACGGGGAAGATACCACACTCTCACAGAAGATCAGCGTGAAATAATAGCATGCTACTGTGTTTCGTTCCATGAGTGGGGTAACCGGAGGGCCGTATCCTTTTGCTTACCTATCTCTCGCACCATTAATACTTTTTATATCATAATACAATAATAAGTAATTGACTTCTTGCGATTAATGATGTGGCGATCATTGGACTCAGTTGGAGATCTGACCTTTGACACGTCCATGACGTATTCGTAGCTTCCTGATTCAATAATTGTTGTATTCATGTGAGTACTTACAATGTCAACTATCAAAAGAAATATGCGAGTACATTCTAATAGTACAGCTCACTTATGAATAAGGCTCGTACTGATATTTAGATGTTATAATAATCTTAAAACATGGTCACGGGGAGACTAAGATGTTACATGTCTTGAAGGTCATACAAAAATTGTTGTTTGCGAAGTACCTCCACCTATTTCTCCGCAGTTTGTGTGTAGAGTATTTTTCCGGATGTTGGCAGTATTGGCTGATAGTGTCTTCTAGTCTTTTGGTATATTTGACATGGGGTTTTAAAATCTTGATAACAGGATCCCAAGTGTGGGAAAGCTTCAAACCATCTTCTCTATTAAAACTGAGCCAACATCACATGAAAAATTTTCTTTGGTCCCATTTTAGAATCTTATATATACCAAAACCCCGAGAAAGCCGCAGCACTTTTCTAGACAACAATTATACATCGCTCAAATTGATTGATGCATGCTTTAACGCCTATATAATTTTCTATATATTACATCTTCTCACAATGTAGCTACATACTTATATCAGTCATTTGCAGTTATATTTATAAGTTTTCTGAGAGAAATTAATGTTAAGCAGCGATACGATATCAATATATTAGCACGGCCACAGTGTAAGTTTGAGGTTTCACTCTGCTTCAGGTTAAAGTAACCTTTTGTGCATCCAACTCAACTAATGTATAAAACGTTCTAAATGTTTAAAACATATTTTTATAAGAATCTGCCACCAATTTGAAATGTTGCATCTACCAGCATACACACAAAGCAAATATCCATAATTCATTAGGCAGAAGGAATAGAATTCCTTCGTTTTCTTATCTACGATTTGTTACGTAGAAATCATAGTGCTTATGTCTGCTTTATTGATTGCATCACGGATGTAGGGTCAGAACTCGAAATAATTATTTCGTATTCCGCCAAACGCGTAGAAGGTTATATTTATTCCGCTAACATTTAGCGTAAACCGATCTACTTACGATCTGAATACAAAATACAAAACAATAGGAAGTACTTCAGTTATTACACTATTGAGTCACGATGCTACCCGGAATCACAGGAAAATAATTACGATTATTATGCATATTTTAATTGTATTTAAGAGGAGACATAACTGACTCATCCGTATTATCAATTATGAAGGATTTTTTAAAGTAAACTTAAGTGGATTTATCGTAATTTCAATTATAAGAATTGTAAGAACAATTAGATCATCATCCCATTATCGTCATCATCTGCATATAACGTCTGTGCCTGGACTACCTACACATGTCAGCGAAGCATTGCTCATAGGTACCTGTGCCCTGTGGTACAGTATTCTGTCCCCACATGCACATTGGCCAAGTGCCTTGTCGCAATTGTAGGTTGTTTGTTATACTAGTTACCTGAAGATAACACAACAACACTCATAAGGAAATATTGCTACATAAGTAATTCCTAGACTTTAATACATACTTCTATACTATATTACGAGTAACTATTGTAGAGCAAGCAATCTTAAGCTGTCACCACCGGCATCAAACACTTGTACAATCTTAAGGATTATAATATCGCCATTAATCAGGAACACCGTAGGTGGTAAGATTTTTCAAAGCTTTACAACCCATGCGGATGGAGGTTAGTTTACTTGTTAAAGATTTTTGGTTGCTCAGTAAACAGTTAAACATACTTATGAAGCCTAATTGGTCAATTTTTAATTGAAATAATGAAAAATATTCAAAGCCTCCCATAGAAGGCTAAATTAATGCACTTAGTGTTTCGTCACTAATTACAAATAATTAGGTTATTAATAGGTAATCTTCACAAAATCGCGTGAGATTTGTAATTTAAAGTATTTACTTTATTTATTACATACAGATGTTGAAAACTTTTAATCTATCCAAACAAACGTCTTGCTTCAATCAATTTCGCATTTATTGAATAAATTATGTACAAACGTATTTAAACATACTGCTTTCGCTGCTTATTTGGCATCTAACTAGATTACTAAAATTGTTACGCACTAGTTAAATATGCATTTTATTGTTAAAAATACAACACGTAACGAAATAAGAATATTTATGTGTAATCATTCACCAATGCGTATTTCTTATCGAATATCAAAGCAACATCTTTGCACCTGCCAAAACTAATAAAGCACGATCATTTACGAATGGTGATTGAAGAATCCGATACGAACGTGCCGGCCATATGAAACAACGATGAGTCAATAACCGCTTGACCCTCTAGAAAGGAAACTTGTAAAACTTACTTTCTTAAAACCACATATGCAGGGGGTCTGCCAAAAAAACCTTCGCATAACCCACTTTTAAAACTCGAATTTCGTTTTTATTTCAAACTGACGAAGCCTACCAAAATTGACAGACGTTATTTATTTTTTTTTTTTCATTTAACAATAAGAAGGAACTATAATTCTGATGGGGCATAGACCCCGAAAGTAATTTTTTTTTTTCTTTAAATTACGACGCCTACACTTTCAAGCAACCTTTACAATGACATACAAGCCTTCTTAGAATCTAAGGCGTTCAAGTTTATGCTTCACATAATTTGTATAAAACGTTTGAATGGTTGTGGCTTAACTTCTCAAGTTTTAGGTTTAATATATTTAGAAGCTAAAATATTAGAATACATAGAAACAGAGAAACAGGCCACATGCAAACGATATTGTTACTTCGCCATTACTTTATGGTGTTTAAATTATAATAAAAATCATAATCAAACACGAGCACACGAAAAATATTCGTCGTAATCCAAAGAAAAGCAAATAGGTAGATACGTTAGTATTTACCAACCTAGAATTACTATCTATGTCAAACTATTCGGTAACTAGATATCACCATTACAGCAATACACTTCAATCGCGCAAACCACTCAAATAAACATACAAATTTCACAACCAGTGAGAAATGTACAAAGAATTCCTGTCCACTACTGTTCATGCGTAGGAGTAACGTTTGACGTAACATTTCGTCTTGAGGGAATTGTTATTGTATCGCCGAACTAATTAACCAAGAAGGTCGAGCATTTGTTAATTTTCTCGTGTTTTTAGAGAGCTTTAACTTAACTCAAGCACGTATTGCCGTGACTTATGTATACCGTGGCTGACTTTGAAGAAAAAAGCAATTGAACAATTTACAAAACAAACGGATGTTGTTCATATCATGTTATTTGGGTATAGTATATTATTTTTTATATATAGTAATACAAATAATGTGCATTAAAGCTATATTTAAGTACCTACTAATGAATAGGTCTTTGCCTTCTCTATTAACAAACAGGCTTACATATTTAAACTTTATAAAAAAGAAATAATTTAGAATTCAAAAAACAACAATGGTTTACCAACAACATCCTATTATCGTACATATTCCGTTTTCCAATCTAAACACAAGATAGTGGTTTGTGAATTGTAATCACAAATAACGCAAAATCCTGGAAATCCATAGATCATTGTACAGCCAAATTGAACATTAAATTGCGTACACCAAATTCGAATTGTTAGTCCCGTGTGGTTTCAAATCTCGTAAACTCAATATCAGATTCGGGCTCAGGCCATGAATTATGCATAAGGCATCACACAATAGACTTTTGCGGAATCGATGATTATTATAGGCCCTAATAAGGAAAATATTATAAATTATGTATAAAAAAGTAGGTATTGGCAGTTTGCAAATCTCATTCTCGTGTTAAAACCGCAAATTTGTTTTTTTACGATGCAATTTTTATGGAGCTACATAAATTAATAGGACGTATATGGTCAAAAATCAGGTTTTAAAAGGCTTTTTGCCAGTTATTGATGGTAATAATCAAGTTTCTTGTAAGCTTATAGTTTTTAGTTATGTTGAATTTAATTTATTGATACACGAGCTTGTTTCATTAATTCTATTCAGCGATAGTCCTTGTCTATTCCAATAATAACTCTTAAAATGGAACCGTTCAAAATTTTGTAGTTGTATATATATTACTTAGCCCGATAAAAACTGATACATCATTGAAATTAATTCAACTATAAAAGGGAAAAGGCGGCAACGTAAGTGATATAAAAAGAACATAAGCACCAAACTTCTTACTATATTTTAACAACATAATATATATTATGCGCATAAAGATGCATTAGAGTGTATAGCTTATTAAACTTAAGCGTATTGTCATGCTAATATACTGGTATAATCTAAATTATTTCTAGCTAAATATTTTACTAAACTAAACCAAACATATAATATTTACATTATCATAAACTCGTAAAATAGGCAAGAAATAAAACAAATCTGATAACTATAAAAAGACGAGTATTTATCTCGTCTTTTTCTCTACGAAGTAAATAAAAACGTTACGCTACGTGACTCGTTTATCACTTAAATCTTAAAACGTGAAATTACAAAGTTATTCATAATTTTGTTTATTCATGTGAAACAAATTTTATCGAGGTAGTCGAAAAATATTGACTTGGTCGATTGGTTAGCGAGCTAGTACATACTGAAGGTCATTGATTCGATATAACACTGTCTTTCTTAGTCTATAAAGTATGGCTCCTTGTTACATTGTTCATTTAAAAGAAATAGCCTTATTTACATAAATCAATAGTTTCTTAAAAATATTTCATAAAAAAATCGCATTTTAAACCTTTTATTTTATTCAACCTGTTTACATAAATCCAGAGATACGACCAGAGACGGAATCCAAAAATATTGTAGGACTGAAATGCATATGTTATTGTATGGATTTCTATTTTCTGACTTTAATTATTTCTTCTAGCAATCTCTATCTATTTAGAAAATATCTTTTAATTGCTTAAGATTCCAAAGAATTTAAAATTCAAAAAGTTTGTTAAGGGGTTCCACGGTTATGTCTGATATATTATACAAACGTTTTTATCATTATCTTTATCTTTATATTGCTTTTACATATCAAAACTTAACCAATTCCAAGAAAGAATCCTAAAAGCGTGTTATTTTAAGACTTTTTAATTGTAAAAGATTTTAAGCCGTTCGTAAATTACATCATTATTTGTCGGCTCCTTCAGTAACCTAACCAGATCGTATTTCAAGAGATTATTATATAAAATATTTTGACAACTGGTTTTCTTAAATGAAACGAATCACCACATTCATTGAACCGTGATATGATATAAAAAATTCGAAAGCCCGGGTCCTTTTATACTGGTACAGTTTATAATGCAGCGTGGGAAGAAATATGAACAATAAGAACGCGGAAGAAAAAAAGTCTCTATATTAATATATCTACATGTAATTTATTTAAATATTATGCGTCTTTCTTTTGAATATCTGTAATGTTATAAAGTGTTTAATAATAATCAATAGAATTATAAGTGACTTTTTGGAGAATTTTAATAGCTATATGGTAAAAACAGTTTTTGCAGTTTTACCATATCCATTTAGTAGTCTGTGATTTTACGCAACAAGAAACTAAAATAGGACTTTGGGGAAATATGAAACCCCCCATTTTTATACAGCATTGAATCTGTTAAAAATAGTAGATTAGTTATAGTAGTAGTTAACTCATATTTTAATTTATTGTGGTTCTGTTAAACTTTAGCAATTTAACTTTAACTTTAAAGATATTTTCATGTATTTTTTTTTTCAAACAAAAGGATACGAGATATACATTTGATTGAAAGTCTAAGCAAATAATACCCAAATTAACTTGTTTAATATTCACCCGATGTCACTCTACAATGGCCTCCAATGTCGGTCAAGTTCTTACAACGGTAAGGCGTTTATATAATTAATTGTAACCTTTGGTTTTTTTGCAATGATTATTTAAGCAGAAAATTTGTAATTTCCTCTTCGTAAAGGTTATTGTGTTAAGGAACATAGCATAAAATTGCATATGAGCTTGTATGATTTTTCAAAAAATAATTACACACGCATACACAGAAATAAAAAATTAGTAAGGCGGTTGAAAATTCAAATCATATAAATAATCTGATTAATACATACATAGCCTATGTATATCTCTATACATTTTAAGATAATATCTTCTGTTTTTGATAATGATTGCATTCATTTATGAGTACCTGAAGTTTAATTTCAGTAGATATTGCAATCTAATTTCAAAAACATGTTCCATATATGTTGACTGTCTTTACCATCACAAAATAATTTCACGTTCAATTAGTATAATTAATTCAAGCACAGCCGGAATTTCGCTAACCTCAAATTAATGTAACTCACTTCACAGCAAATTGCGATAATCCGTCATCCCCATAAAAGTACCGGACCATGTTTATCAGATCCTTTCAAATAAAGAAGCATGTGGCCATAAAGCAAATGGACATAGGCTTTCAATGACAGCAAGATTATGTTCCGAATTCCGCGCATACGGCAGCGGCCTTGTTGTCTAGGGTCAGCTGCCAACCTCTGTTATTGTCATTCGTGCCACTGAATTCATGCTGAAATACGCGGTGTGAATATAAAGGGCGAAATCTCTGACGTGCCTGCTATCAAACTCATCAGCCGTCACGATTTACGAAGAATATACACGTTTATGAAACAAACATGAACTTAAGACACTGATCTGTCCTTGGTGTTTGTAAATTGTGAGTTCGTGGAGATATAAATAATTCATAATGTGTGGAAGGAAAATGTCTTACTTAACAGAATTGTCGCTGTATTATTGAAATTATCAAAAAATGTATGATTTTAATATATTACACAATAGAAAAATCGTTTATTTCGATATATGAGTAAAAGTTTAAGTATACATTTTAAGCTTTGGCCAGACTGATTATTCTACTAACAATCCGTTATTTATTTGAGATATTGTTCTGAATCGTAATCGTATAAAAACATAAAGATATTGTAACTGGCTCCTCTTTATAAGTATCCTTTTTAAATAAATGTTATAAATATGGATTATGGAAAAATATAAAATGCTTACAACTTATTCAATTATAAACAATGAAATCATCCTAAATTGATATTAATACCGCGAAAGTTTATTAGGATGTATAAATTTTTATTTCTCTTTCACGCAAAAACAGCTGATCAAATCTGTTTGAAGTCGTGAATTAAGTATATGCGTCTGGTATAGCACATAGGCTACTTTTACTCGGGTACCAATACGAGTGACGCCGTGTGTACCAGTATTAGTTACATACAAAATATGTAGTTAAAAGATTACCACAGCAATAAATACATATAGAATATACCATTTTGACCTGCTAGATACTTAAATATTTAATTGCATTTGTTAATAGTTACCTAACATGGTGCAGATTTTTAAACTAGTGAAAAAAGTCACTATTTGCTCGTTTTTATACCTGGCATATATGGTTGTGGGTAAAATTATATTGGAATTTAATACATTTTACCTGGTACTTAGACAGGATATCTAACCACACCTAGGCTATTTAATTGGTCTGACTTAGTACATTTACTTAAGTCTAGATACGGTAATTGCAACATGATTAAGTATTATACATAGATCTTCTGATAAAGGTCGCTTATGAATCAAATATTTTCTTAGAGAATACAGTCAACAACGCAGCAAAATCAGTAAAAAAAAAATAGTAAATACTTCAATAAAATTCGATGCCGAATAAATAATATGAGTTTTTGATTTCATTATTTACTGATAACTTTGTAAGGTGATAATATGACAGTTTATTTTAAGATGATCGATTTTTTTTTTATTTATTAAAACTGTACTCATACCTACATATTCTACAACGCTACGTTCGTTAAAAAAGTCTGGGGTTGCTTCAGGATTGAAGTTTAAATTCTATGAATGAAAGAGGCAGAAATGAGCTGTAGCAAGATACAACTTGACTCACATAGTGATATTTAGTTAGTAACAACAGTGTAGAATTTTTGCGGTTAAAGCTTGATGACAAATTTCCTTATAAATATTTTATCGCATTAGACAGTTTTATGCACTTCCTATTATTACATAGAACTACTCATTGACACAATATTAAACTGAAGGCTCTATGTGACTCTAGCAGGATAGTGAATCATAATGGGATATTTTCTATGAAATCTTACACTATTATTTACACTTAGTTTTTTAACAAAATACAAAGCAGAGTTTCTTTAGCAATAGTCACAATACCCTTTTGTTTATTATAATTATAATATATATTGGCAGTAATCATTTAATTCAACAAAGTTTTTAAAGTTAACTATTGCTTCCAATTAATTTTATATTAAGTTGTTTTCAAATTTCGTTTCATTACTTGTTTCAGGGTATAAAAGTCCTTTTTCATACAACATTAAACTTATTATATGTTTTACTGGGTGTAAAATAAAACAATCTGTCAAATATGTTCGCTCATCTAAGCGAACCCATAGCACACAACATTTAATTAGATATAATAGAACATAAAACTATATCAAATTAATTCCCACGCGCATACTTTTTCATAGCTACCATTATTAAACTATTATTATAAAATTACTCATTCGGAGCATTGCTCTTGAAATAACAGTGTTAAAGCTAGTCCGAAACAAAACAAAGCATGCGTAGGCGCAACTGAAAAACTATACCTGTCATTATACTTCAATCTTAATATAATAGCGCCTATAAATGTCCGAGACAATTCGTTTTTTGCAGCAATTTTTTACTTCTAACAAAGGCTACAATTATGTACAGTCATGAAAATGTATTCAATTTAAATGCTTAATGGATGTCATTGCGACGGTGGTAAATGTGGTGTATGTATATTCTTTTGGAATGCAAAAATTGTGCGTAACAAAGTGATAAAATTACAATTAAAAAAACCCCGATTTGTATTGGTAATTTGAATTCTATTAGTGAAGTACTTTCTTTTAATACCCATATTGTGAGAGTTGTGAAAAATATTTAATTCACCATTAGGTATATAGGGGCGACTATCTAAAATGATTTTCATTAAATATACCTGTGAATGCTATCCCCTTTCAAAGAAATACACATACGTCACACACACAGATACGTTGAACTTATAAGACCCAGTCGTTTTTGGTTTGGGGGTTAAACGTGAAATTAAAGAGGTTTGAAATTTTTAAATTTCCTCTCTCAAATAACATATGTAAATACATACTCCCACAAGGGAGCACTAATAATGAGGACGCTATCTTTATGTTTTTTATCTGGTTCTTTTTGAATACGATTAATGCAATGTTATTAGTTTAATCTTTTTATACATAAAAATCAAAGTTGTACAACAAATTCGTTATTTATAATAACTGATAGTAATAGATATATTTTATTATAGGTATTCCATTTACCGTTAATTTATTCCCAAGTAAACAAACTCACATATTAATCACCTAGATAAATTATACAAAACATAAAGTTACTGTTCACAAAGCTCTATCAGTTACACGGCTTTAGGGACAATAGTATTATTTGTTATCAATTATTCTCTGTTTCCATGTGAATCGGAATGAGAAGAATTAAATCATATTTAACTTTAATATGTGTTAACACCAGCAATTTCCGCAGTGTCTTCCTTAAACCTTAGTCCTCATGACCGGAAGTCTGCCTATAATGTACATATAATAGCTACTAGTTTTTATATCCTTTTTACTTCGACGCGAAATGTGTTTAATATTTTCCACGCGTACACATTATACTCCTATGTTACTTGTTTTTTGGTTCTTTGACATTCAACTCATTCAACCGTAAAACCATAAAGTTTGGCGCCAAATCCATTAACCACTTCTATTCATAATCAACTAGCACGTTCAATTAAGTATTTCATAATAGTATCATAGGTTATATTTTATCTCCGTAATAGATATATTTTATTTATTACAACATAGTTAAATGGCATAATGATCGTTTTAATCCATTGCACAAATGATTGATATTTGCCAATGCGTTAATATTTGATAATAGATATCAAGTTAGAGTGATAAATGATGCCTAAATATAATCTACCAAATAATTTGTTAGCGCTGTGCGTCATTGAATAAATATTAAATATATTATGCGCACACCCATACACCACTGACGTATTATGTCATACCTAATCTTAACTTACGAAACGTTAACAAAATGTTTTTAATATAATGTTATTTTATTATCTATTAGACGGAATAGCATCTCTCAGATTTCCTTGTAATCTCGCATTTTTTAAAATCAATATTTTATTAAGTATAACTTGAAGAACACTGGTAATATTCGTTAATTTTGGAAAAGAAAAATTTTACAGATATGCAAAATTATTTTTTTTTTTTTTTATTCTGTATTAAACGAACACAAATGACTCAAATAAATTACAATATTCATATATTTTGCCACAATCAATTTCATACGCATAACTTAATATAAATTAATCGTAGAATCGTTAAAATGCAGATCGAATATAATAAATTACCTGCCGCTGAAATATATTCCTCTCGCGTTACGCAACACTACTATTTACAAAACAAACACTGAAAAACACGTGATCACAGCGACGGTGCAACTTTACAACTTTAAGAATTTTCGCACTGCACTTACTACGATAGTTACTTGCACTTTTCACTGACTTTTCATTGAGAAAAGTTGGTAAATGTATCGGCTATTGAATCGATGGAAGACGAGCGGTCGTCAGGGAGTTCAATACAACATGACTAAAGCGTAGAGGTACGCATGACAAACAGAATACAAGCGTCATACACCCTATGTTTGCGCGAGAGTGGGGGCAGACCATACCGGCCGCGGACAAGCCTTACCTTTAAATGTTTATTTTATTCGTAATCAACTCGGAGCGAAAAGTCGAATCTTTTTATGGACATGATTTAACGTTCAATTTGTTCAATAACTGGATTCCTGCAGGTGATAAGACTGGTTCCTGTAGAGAACCAGTATGAAAAAAATTAGGAGGTAGGTACATACTTGTGTTATTCGCAAGCGGACATTAATATGTGTGATATCAGTCAATGTTTGAATGGGTCGGGTAAAGATAATATTAGTTTGAATAATACACGCCAAAAAGCGAAGATCTGAATAACGCTGTTGTTTGTTCTTGACTCTTGTAGGTTTAATCGGTCAACAGATTGACGACTAACAGCTATTTATACAAAACGAAAGAAGTTGTTCGTACATGTTTGAAAAACCTTATCCCAAAATTGTTAAAACAAAACATCATAAACTTCATCTTTAAAAGATAAGAGTTTCGTTACAATAAAATAGTATTTAGCGATCAAATTCCAAGAAACTTATAATTATAAATAATTCAATCATTCCGTATTATAATTCAAACATAATGTTTGTTTTTATTTTATTGTATGTTTAATATTAATGACTAGCTGCGCCCCGCGGTTTCACCCGCGTAAGTCCGTATCCCGTAGGAATATCGGGATAAAAAGTTGCCTATATGTTATTCCAGTTGTACAGCTGTCTACGTACCAAATTTCATGGCAATTGGTTCAGTAGTTTTTACGTGAAAGAGTAACAAACATCCATACATCCATACAAACTTTCGCATTTATAATATTAATAGGATTATAAATAAACACCAAGTTTTATAGATCAATAGCCTGATAGGTAAACTTAACAGAACATAAATGAATTACCGTTAATAATATGTTCCAAATAATAATTAGGAAGATGAAAAAACTATAATTTTATTCAAAATGAAGCGATAAATGATATTGTTCGTTTCTACAAGTCAAATTATTAGGCAAAGATTACGTAAACTATTGAAGGATAAAATAGGAATATTAAATTATGTTGTATTTGAGAAATAGCAGTCAGGTAGGCGGGCTGGTCGAGTTTGATCTACCTCGGGGGCCCAGTTGCATAGCAATGAAGCGTAGGCGCCACTCATAATAATGTTACAATTTGTAGCATGCCATAATGCGAATCACATGCGCGAGTCGGTTATTGTTATAGTGCATAAGGTGTACGGTTGGCAAAGAAGTCAATAAAGGTAAGTGCTAAAAGTCAAGTGTAAGATTTATTTTTTAGATATACTCGTGTATATGTATATGTTAGTAATCATAGCTCATGTATTTTTAAGATATTTGTGAAATTTATTACATATGTACTTAAATCGTCAACATCAATTCAAATACTCCTTTCTCTCTGCATTTATTTCGCACGCAATTGCTTTAAACTATTCATTAATTGTGTATGTTATTAAAATTGTATTGTAATGAAATATATTATAAATAGCAATTATATAAGGCGATAAAGGATACATAAACAAATTCAACTATAAATATCTGTTATTTAGATAGGCTATCATCTTTTATTATATATTAGCATCAAAATTTTGTAAGGTCCACATCTATTGTTAATAATAATGCATATTATATTGTCAGAAGGCGGTATTAATATACATCATATAGCAATTATGAGTAACGACTCCGTGTAACATTCAGACGTCAGGTGCAAGACAATGTTTAACTCAATAACAAATGGTACGTCGTTTATACGATGTGAATTGCGAACATACCTACTAACAAAACTTGTTTTATTACGTATGTATGATCGATTGAATTGAAGCGCGTTACACGGCTCATGTAATAAACCGTGTGCATCGACATCACTAATTGTTTTGAAATTATTAACGGATGGACATATTTAATTATAATAATGGGTAAAATAAGTTAGTATTTTTTTTATCCATGCCCGAATGGCAAATGTCATTATTTAATTTAATTATTTTCCACATAAATGTACAGTGAAGCTAAAAAGTAAGTAAAATTGTCCGTTGTTTTAGCTCGCAAAAACGTTTTGGAATGTGTTTAAGAAATTGTTTTATTGTTAGAATTTAAAAGCATTTGAATATTATATGTTATTTTTATTCCCGTTGACTTCATTCGTTTCTATAAACAACTTCAAAAACTTCAAATAAACGAATAAAGATAATTATACACCAAACATGTTTATATTAGTCATTACGTTTTCCTAAATCTCTTATATAATAAGGCAGTATAGTAACACGAATAAGCAGTCCTATAATTATCGATTAAAACCGGCAAAAAAACGAGTCATGAAGTCAAAAAAAATTAATTTGCTTGCATAACATATTTATAGATCCGCCTTCTTACTCTACTTATTACGCTAAACTATGTATTCTAGAATGTTCTCTAGATCCATACTATACAGGGTGAATTTTGTAACTAGAAATGTAAGCGAAACTATGAGAATTATCGAAAGACGCTCAAGGAGTCACTAGGCCAATTTTGAAGAAAAAGAAAACTGGCATAATTACATTTTTTGAAAATGAGATTGTACACGATTTTTTGATGGCTTCGAACTTCGCCTATCACACCCAATAAAGAAATCACCAATATGAAAACTATCTGTTTTCATATACACACATACACACAGTTTACACAATTTATACTAAATAAGAGGAATTAGGATGGCATACGGTAAGCTTTAATAAAATGCAACGATGTAAAATTTCTAAGGAAGGGTTCAAATGATTTTAAATATGATAATTATACATATAACATACTGTACTCGCAAAGAAACAAAGAAAGATAATGCCATATTGTTTGTATGCTTGAAATGTATCATTTTATTGGAAAAGCAGCCAGGGCTGAGTCTACTAAACCGTACATAATATATATGAATGTACTTAAAAATACAAAGCAAGTATGAGAATATAGTTAAATATGGTATATGGTATAAATATGGTTAAAATAGTCTACTCGTATAAATTTAAAGTAGTATATAAATGCTTATATATCAGAATAAAGATTTCATTATTGTTTTATTATAAAATTGTTTATGCTAATAAGACTTAGCTTAGTTACGACTCGAGGAAATCGAATCCTACTAATATTATAAATGCAAAAGTATAGAAATTTGGTACGTAGATAGCTGGACAACTGCATAACACATAGGCACCTTTTTATCTCAATATTCCTACGAGATTTAAAACGCTAAATAACTTATCTTTCGCGGGTGAAACCGCGAGGCACAGCTAGTTACATATAAAACATTTTACGAGTATAATATTTTAAAGTTCGATAATTGTCACATTTCAAATTAGTATTTATTATAACACCCAGAAGCATTAAAACTTCCAAACCGGAACCATCCAGCTATTAATAATTCATATAAAGGACGTAGTAGCAGCATTGAAGGTGATAAGCGTAGATCCCCATATAAGGCCCGCGTAGGCTGAACGCAGGATTATATTATTAAACCAGTTAACACAATGTTGTGTGGGCTCGCTAACGTGCAAATTTGGGACAACTAGCACCTAACTGTGCCATAAAAAGTTATTGAGATATAAACAGCGTGAGTCAGACCCCGAGGTGAAGCTGCAACGTATTAAACCTTCATATTAATTACACTTTATTAGTTTCAATTTGGATATGACGTATATTTCAGATACGCAAATGAGCAAAACTGATGCAAATGTTGTGTTCGTAATTTTAGTTACCATAAATGACATGAACCCAAAAGAATGGATGCGATGATTGACACTTTCTGTTTCAGGTACCCGTTCCCGCAGGATTTCCGGGATAAATATCAGTTCAGTGGTATAGACGCGAAGAAGAGACAGATAGACAGAAATACAGTAAAACAAAGTTTCTTTCGTATTTATAATAAACTAGCTGTGCCCCGCGGTTTCACCCGCGTACGTCTGTATCCCGTAGGAATATCAGGATAAAAAGTTGTCCATGTGTTATTCCAGTTGTCCAGCAATGCACGTACCAAATTTCATTGCAATCGGTTCAGTTGTTTTTGCGTGAAAGAGTAACAAACATACACACATCCTTACAAACTTTCGCATTAATAATATTAGTAGGATAATTTCACATCATTCCACATTAAAATATTCAAGGTTTCTGTGGTAAATGTGAGTTTTGCTTCATAATTACATTAAACACAATAAAGGAAGTATTCAAATGCCCATTGACTCCATTATAATGTTTGTCATCTTTATTCCAAGGATTTCCACCCACAAGCTTCCATCGGAATGCAAGATGTAAATTGATGTCATATTAAGACTTTACAATTCTATTCAAGGAATAATTAACATAGATAATTATGTACACGCATACACCATGCTTCAAATTTAGCAACATGGATTTAAAGTTACTTAGACGGATTATAATCTTAACGGTGAATGGATGTTTTTAATTTAAGTAAGGTAGGTAATAAAATCAGGCTTAGGTCCATCTACCTTGTGCTTTATGAAAAACAATATCACATTAGTTGCGATTGTCACTATAGACTATAAACTTATACTGGCAACTTCCACAATCTTTGATTTATCTCCTAGCCTTTAAGCTCATTTTTTAGATCCATAAAAAAACATCTAAAGAAAATGAAATGAACTTTTCATTGAAGAAAATCTCGCGTTTAGCTGTAGGTGCATATGCATACTAGCAATAGACATTCAAATATCTCCTAAGTACTTGAAATTTATCTACAGCATCTATTAATTATAACGACATAGACGAATATAATAATACATTTAAATGTTTTTTATGTAAATCAATGAATTCTGTATCGAAGTTATATGTATCTTTAGTGGCTGATTTTGCTAATAATCTCTATATATATAAAATTCTCGTGTCACAATGTTAGTTACCAGACTCCTCCGAAACGGCTGGATACAATTCTCTCGAAATTTTGTGTTTATATCGGGTAGGTCTGAAAATCGGCAAACATCTATTTTCCATACCCCTAAATAAAAGAGAACGGCAGAACAGCGTTTGCCGGGTCAGCTAGTAATGTGACAGAAAGTTTGTCCTATTCCTAATATATTATATTCTCCCTTCTTCTTCGCGTTCCTTATTTATTCCTCTCTTCGTATGAAACAATGACGCAGAAATGAATATTAATGATTACGGTCTGCAACATTTTCACGGTCCCCAAAATGGAATATCTCATCTGACTCACATATACACTACAAACAATTCTAAAAATGGAAAATTCGGACAGTATGTGCTCACCGTGTTTGTTTTCTCCGTGTATGCTTTTCAACAAAGACATCCGTTAGTACAATATTTCCCTTTTAAAATTCGTATTTATCATGTCTGATTACACGTAAAATTTAAACTGAAGAAGTAAATGTAGGATTTACATATTTTATCTTTTTTTTATTATTGTATGTAAAAAAATATACAACTACTTTTTAAACAATAATAATAAAAACAATTACATTAAAAAAATAGTAAGTTGTAATCCGACATAAAACGGCAACATAAAAGGGCAATTCATATTCAGTTACTTTTTTATGTATTATGTGTTACAATCTTCATGAATTTAATTTTCTAAATACAAAGCTGAAAGAGAGAGACATTATTTTATGTAGTTAGACCGTTATTGATCAAACAACAAAAATTAATCATCATCAATATCTTATGTACATATCAAATAAAATACCGCTCAGCTGAAAGCCGCTTCGTTTCCGTATATATATGAGGTGCATCATACCCGATTTAAAAACAAAAACAGTTATTCAAAGTGGGAGCTTTCAAATGCAGATTCATAAACACGTCATAAAATTTGTCATACAACGATTGTAATCAAGGAACGCACATGACTAGCTTATCTGATTGCAATGACTCGAAACTTGTTTATTTCCAAGTAGACAATGTTTTGTTGGACAGGAAAATAGGTTATATTCTTAAACATAAAAATGTGTTAACTTACTGAAAACAACACAAATGTTGATTTGAAAAAACGAAAAATGACTCAGGTATATTAAGAGGTTGTTTTTACAAAATACATATAAAGTAAACCCATTAATTAGAGATAAATAATATTTTTCTAGTCAAATTACTCGACTGCGACATAAGGAGGGTAATGTTTATTGAGAATATTTACCTATGGATGAAGGTGACTATTTATGTGCATTTCTGTGGCATAGACGCTGGACGAGTAATAGTGACTTATGACTTATGAGGTGCCCTGTGTCATGTACCTTCTATAAACTTTTACAAAATGGCGGCTGCAAATTAAAAAAGCGGACATTTTTATAATTAATTCCTGTCGCTATAAAGTGATTTCTATTAAATAACCGGATTTATGTAATGAAATCCAAATACTCGTAAAAGACAGGAGACAGGAGAAGGGTACCTAAATAATAAAATATATAAAAGTAAAAAAACTTTTAAATTTATTAAAGTAATATGTTAAAACAAAACTGTATTATTATATATATTCTGAATATAACTAACGAGTAAAATGTAAACAATATAAAATATAAAAAAAAATAAATGCTTTGTAGAATATTAGTGTTATCACATTCAACAATTCTGTATAAAACTATGTATTCCAGGTTTCACACAAAACCTACTGGACGATTTGAAACTTGTAGATGAAACTCTTTTTGTTATAAATAGCTATAAATCCTCGAAAACATACAGGTTACAATTTTTTTTTTTAATGACTTAATCAAGTCGCAGGCACAGCTAGTAAAATATAAATCTCAACGATGAAATCATTTTCTTAAATATGAAAAGCGTAGTAATTAAAACCATCAATATTAAAAACGACCCCAACATTCAATAAAATAAAATACACTTTGCCATAAAATAATGAAATATAAAATTTCGAACTCGCCTACACCACAATTTACGATTATGATGCCATCTATGTTACAGTATTGTACTATTTTAGTACAAGTCCGAAAAAATAGATGGCGTTAAAAAATACGCAAAATAATCTCATTTACGTTCACAGATGGCAGCACTAACTTATGCTATTTTGCTTTTCAAAGCGCTATGCTTTTTAAAGGATACATAAGTGATGGCAGCGTTCACAAAATATGTAGAAACGCAAACGATACAAAAGTCTCCGAGAACAAAAATCAATAGGTACGCTAAATAAACACAACTTATAAGTGATGAAATGCCGAGAACGACCTGTAACCGCACTGCATATAGATTATCGTATGTACCTGAAAAAAAAACATTAGTTTATTGAAATAGAATTCTGATAAAAACTACAAAATTAACAACAATATCTTAATAACACGGAACACGTTTTTATTTTTTATTTCAACGAAAATATTATTTATAAGTTTTTAAATTCCTCCAGCTATATGCTATACAGATTTTTTTGGAGTCGCCTTCATTCCCATAAGGGTAAAGATGGCGAACCACCTGCCGCCGCTAGGTTGCGCCGGACCCACGGAGGGATCGCGGATAATTCCTAACAATACCCGCAACCCCACCATTTACGGCTCGACGGGACACCATGGAGTTTAGCCGAAATTGAAATTTTTAGGCATTGGCAGTCCGACGTAACCCAGGACCATTCCCTGGAGACTATTTTATTTATATTTATATTATGAAGCTGAATAGTTTGTTTGTTTGTTTAATCTATACTAATATTATAAAGCTGAAGAGTTTGTTTATTTGTTTTTTTTGAACGCACTAATCTCAGGAACTACCGATCCGATTTAAAAAAATCTTTCAGTATTAGATAGCCCATTTATTGAGGAAGGCTATACATGAACCACGGGCAAAGGCGGGTTCGCTAGTTAATTTTATATTTAAAAAAAGTTGTTTGTATGTATTGTATGTTGTATTTGTGTGTTGAGTTACCTATTATAACCATAATTATTTTTAACATTAACATTGAATAATAATGCAAATTACAAAAAAATATTCACAGGATGTATTATAACGAATAGTAATTGAGTGTAGAGGACACTGTGAAGGTTCAAAAATTATGTTTCTCTCCAGGAATATTGTGCCAAAAATAGATTGAAAACATGCCATCATTTGGAGTCATAGACAAGACAAGTTTCACATTCTTTAGAACTTTCGAAAATGTCGAATATCTTAAAAATCCAGTGACTTCTACAAAACACAAACTGGCACAACATCCTCTACTGTAGTTACCATATCCATTTATAACGCCAGACCGTATTTAGAATATATCTATAAAAATTCTGATACGGTGTTTTGGGGTTTAGAAGATTCCCATAACTGTTACTCACAATTCGGAAGTTACAATAAGAATGGAATAGCGGCTTACTTCTACGCTTGTCGTATGCAATATTTTAAATTCCCAGGTCAAATATATGTATAGGTATGCTATATCATCATCATCATCATCATCATCATCATCATCATCATCATCATCATCATCATCATCATCATCATCATCATCATCATCATCATCATCATCATCATCATCATCATCATCAGCCCTTGTATGTTCCCACTGCTGGGACACAGGCCTCCTATGAGGGTTGAGGTATGCTATATACCTACCCCTTAATTCTACTTTAGGGTAGATAGAGATAGAGATCTCTATAAATCTCTAATTACTCTCTAGTTATTACCTTATGCAGGTGTGTGATATGTCAATTTATTTTTATCAACACGTCTCAAATAAATGTAGAGCTATATTTTTATATTCTGTCTATAGTTACTATAATTAAATTACTCCTTTCCATTTATGAAACTAACTAGTTGAAAACTCTTTTTTTCTAATTGTAATGCTACGAATTCCATTTAAGTCTATATGCATTCATTACATTACATTAACAAACAGTGAGTTTTTATCGTACCTATTGTTGATATGTTGGTAACACAATAAACAGTTTATTATAAAATAAATAAAGGTACATTTATAAACAATTGGACATATAACTAAATACATATAAATTCAAACAAAATATATGTACATAACATTAATATATACCTACGGCAAAATGACTTGTCGATTAGTGTCATTACGAATGTAATCACACACTATGGAAAATATACGGTGGTCATAAATTACAAACGATTCCCGTCCTCAGCGACGTTTTTGCCTTTTACGATGACATCTCAATTTGAGAGGATAATTTTATGCACATGCCTTCATGGATTGTTTTTGCGCCTGATTGTGCCATTAAAGTTTTTAAATTACTTTACGCGCGGAACGCCTGTATTTTTTTTAATGTTTAATACTGCGTAATGAGCAAGAAATATTGCTATTCAATATTGAATAAGAGCTTGTGTTTGGATCGGCATTTAAAACGATATACGTTTTATGTATGTTTAATTAACACCTGCACCAATTTTAAGGATGCCTTTAAAGTGTTCAATTCAAAAAACAACACGATGATATTAACGAATTCGAATACTATTGCACAAAATAAAAGAACTAAACACCTGTAAACTCAATCTTCTTTTTTAATCATGCAAATGATAACAAACAAAAACACGACATAAAAAAAATAATTAAAGCACCATTTCTATAATAGGCCACTTACTCAAAAAAATCATAATGCAATAGAAGGCGATCCCATATACACAGTTCGGCACCTCAAAAGCGGAGTTTTTAGCCACAAGACCGAAACCTTTCGAGTATCTGCAAAAAATAACAAAGGACTGTTTATTACTGCAATAGTGCAAGCTGTGTGCCCGTAGAGTTATTCGAATTCAGGGAACATTATTTTTGAACGGTAGTATAGTTTTTACCCCACAATTCGAGAGAAAACGGGGATATAAACTTTGTTCAATGGAGGATTTACACATTTCCCGCCAGTTCCTAGTTTCGGTAATAATAATTGAAGGCATATGCGATACGAAAATCAGTCCCAAAATTTGCCTTCTTTTCATAGCTACACCTTTCATATTATATTTAGTAATTATAAATTTCACCGTTATTGTAAAAAAATAAAATAGAGTTATTAATATAAATATAGCTTATAGCTATATAGATAATATAATATATATTAGCTAAAATAAATAATATTTTTTAAAGATTTATTGCGCTTTGCTGTCGTTTCCTAAATGTTAAAAAAACTATACATTTAATGCATATAAATAGGTAGCTACTACATTATAAATGCAAATTATATTCCGAACAAAACAGATGAAGCAATATAAATGTATTTTAGAAAATAAACTAAATACATTAGATGTTGCAATCTTGAAAAATGGGAGATAATGTTGTGCTTCTATAGAGTTTATTTATAGAATTTATTTATGTATGATTTGGTGCACAATAAAGTATTTTTGATTGATTGATTGATAATAATTTGTTTGATAGAAAACAGTCGTAATAATATCTCGAAGAGCAAGCGAAGGAAACCGTGGTTCATACACTAGTGGTATATATACAATAGTTTATGAAGGGTGTAAATATGACAATAATACTGTTACTGCTGATTCGATAGTATGAATTTTGAAGGGGCTCACCCTCGAGCTATAGTTACTCAATATTGCCCGAAAAAGGATAACGGCTTAAGGAGTGAAAATGGACACGGAAGGTGAAAAATAGACCGTGAATTTATTATAAGTACTATTCTTATGATATTACTTTTTGTTGGTAAAATGTAGAGATGAATAAAACATGAAAGTATCAGTTCGATGGAAGTAAATATAGAATTAAATGAAATGTTCGTAAATGCGATTAAAAAATTATGTAGGTATACATATATTTTCCTGTGTAAGACACACAGCTTTTGATAATTAAAAAGCACTGCATTCATTATATATTACATATTGATTAATTACCTTTTTAGGACCTACACTGTTTAATTATTGTATTTTTTACGTTTTGTATGTAGTATGATTATGTTTTGTTTAGTTCTGTTTTTTTATCTATTTGTTGTGTCAATTGAACAGCTAATGCTATAAAGATTAATTGTTACACACACAATGACGTAACAAAAGTAATACTTTTTTTACGTCAAAAACGTCTACAAAAAAAAACGACACGTACTCGGATGTAAGGACCTTCGAACAGCTGGCGCGTTCGGCGATGTCGCAGAGCGCCTTGTACCCCGGTCGCGACTCGGCCGCCATTTCCACATACAGCGCATACGTCGACACGAGTATTCCTAGTATCCCGGCCGAGACAATCCCGCGATTAATCCCTTTTATCGTCATGGTTGTAATCTAGAAATTGAATTACATTATTATATAAACAGCTCGATACAAGAAAATGTATTTTTTATATCACCTACATCATTAATATACCTTAATATATCATATAAACGACACAAAATAATACAAGATAAGTAACTAATTCCTACACATTTTAATAAAATTTATTGATACTTATTGCTTTTCAATTCCCTTAGGCTTATACTAATGAGATATGTACGCTAGATCGTTTATATCTATCATTACCAATCCGACAAAAATAAGCTATCATTCAGTGGAGTGTAGATATGACGAAATCAAAACGTATAAAAAAATTGCTAATCGCCACAGATAGATTATGTTTATATGTATCTTTATCGGATAACAGCAAAAAACAATAAGTAAACAATGTTTTCATAAACGCGGTAAAATATTCACGAGAATTAAAAAAAAATCTCATAAAATATTAAAATTAATCGTCTAACATTCACAGATTTTATATTAAAATGTAGTTATTTCGGCACTGGACGCATTTGCAAAGAAAGTTCTTAATTATATGAAAAAAGTCAGCGCGGTGCGGATCGATATATATTTGAGAACGCGTTACACTTATAACGTTATCATTATAGCACAATATTTACCAACTTGACCCGTTCTTTATCAGTGCATTAACTAAATACAATGTCATACAGATAATATATTATATTTAACGTAAGTAGATTCCAGAATCTACCTGAACAATTTTAAATTCTGTATAAATTGGTAGCTTAGTTATTATAAAGCAAACGACCCCCATAGCGTCCCATAGCCAATACATATTTCAATTTAAACTTTTAAATCACATCATGAGAACCCTTAGAAGTCAGTGCTATCATTATTATAAGGGGAGCTTTAGCAATAACCAAAAAATATACTAAAATAAAAAGCAACAACGACTTTTTATCACGCGAGCTTTCCAGACATAAACATTTTAAAACTCAAACAAGTTAATTATTTTACAGATAACAAAATAAAAATACATATAAAATAATTTATAAAACCTAGAACAAGTCGGTTGTTAATGTTTCTAGTGTCCGCATGAGTTTTTTTTTTCATATAAAAGTTGGAAACGTGATTTAATTAACTTATTTTTCTTTTGTTTTCGTAAGCAAAGCAAACACGTTATAAATACAAATTTAAAGTTATAATAAATACGTAATCGATTATATTTTCAAATATAGAACGCTTCCAAATAAAAAAATCAATTAAATATTTTTCATACCTCATGTGATTTGGATTGTAGTTTAAAAAAAAACTCCGTACACTTAATTCTAGCAACTATATCACAAATTATCTCGGGCTAACCAACTGCAAATGAGCAAAATCGAGTAAAGATCAGATTAAAATTCGCTTGTATATTGCTCACACCCTGTTAAGCATTAAATTTAATATGCATACACGTTAATGAATATTCATGACAGTGAGGCATTCATTGGCAGAACTAAGATTATACCAGGTCTTTACTCGGTTATCACTACCTTAATTTACAGATGAATATAATGAAAACAAAATATATTTATGCCATAATATATAGCTATGATATGATAAAAAGTTAGTAAATTCAATGTTATGATAACATTTATATATTCCAAGGGTGTAAGATACTATAAATTCGTAAGTTTGTCTGATTTTCACGGCTAAACCATATTACATATTTGGATTAAATTTTATAATAAAAGTAGTTAAAGACGACGTTTTGTCCACGGTTTTACTAATACGCAAACCCAAAAGTGAAGGACGGCATTGTAAATGCTCTTTCCGTACACGAAGAGAATATTTTCATGCAAGTGAAAGATCCGGGTTATTCATGGGTAAACCGCGTACCAAAGTTACAAATAAATATGTAAAATATTAGTAAAAAGCAACATCTTAATTCATAACAACTAACACATTCATATTATACATATCCACGAAGAATTAGGTGTAACACAAAAACAGGCAAAAGCAACGAAGTATTTTAAAAAGAAATTTAAGTTTATTGAAAGTTTCAAGTTATAAATTAAAGTGCATATTTTTATAGTCTATTCTGAACGCGTCTGTAATGCCAAAACGTCAAAACTCAACACACTCACTAACTTCACTTTGATTACATAACTCCAAGTATCTGTGATCTTATTCAACGTTAACACAGAGCCTAAGTTCTCATATATTTGACCGACACAATCAAGCAGTTGAAACACCAAGACACCAACAAGTTCACATGATACCAACATAGAAAAATAAATAACTTATTGTAAAATTTTGTTCTTATTTATATTTAAATAGAAATATAATATCTTTCAGAGTAGCTTGATGCTTTAATTTTTTTTATTTAATTATATAAAATAAAGCTACATTACTCACATGTAACTATAATAAGTAGGTCACTTCTTATGTTTAGTAATTTACGATATAGAAAGAGAACACAGCATTAGTTAGAAGAGTAGCCACTACCGCCACATTGCCAATGACGCCCGATTTTGCGGAATGTGTAGTCGTTATGTTGGCAGCACTGTTTTAGTTCACCATCGCGACCGCAACGCAGCGTTGGCGTCGTGCAACACCTTTCATTGTATTGACTATTGACTGATTCTGAATACAGAGAATAATGTACAAAAGTAATTTATTGTTTTATTGTACTAGTTCTTGTTAAAATATATTGTAATATATCTTAGTTTAAGTGTAATTATGCCACCGTTTACGTAAAAGTGAAAGAAGACAGCCCGTCAAGTGCTACGCGGCCATTTTACTTGCAATGCGGCAACGGTGTACGATCCGCCATTGGAAACGGCCAGTGTCTTTTTCTGTGTGCACGATTTGTATTGTGTTAAAGTTTTCAGTTTAGAATCATAGGATAACCATGTGTGATAAAAGTGTAGTGCGGACTTTAGTGTAGTGAAGCACGGTGGTCGGGTGTTTCGAATAATGTGCGAACGATGGAAAACGAAGTGAAGCAGCGCAATCAGCGAAACAGGCGAAGGGAACGGGCACAGCGCATGCATGCACAGCGAGAGAGTAAGGCTAAAGATGGGGACAGTGGCGAGGACGAGTCTCCCGCGAGAGAAAAACCACCTCGTCCTCCGGCCAGGAGGAAGAAGTCGAAGGAACCCCTCGGAGAGGAGGATATCATTGATGGTTTCGCCATAATGGCATTTCGCACCTATGAAGATCTTGAGGTAAGCCTATCTATTTATTTTGAAGTATCTCAAGTATTTTGTATCAATTGATAATATTGTATAAATACAAAATGTATTTATCCAATACTTTATATCTAATTGAAATAGTCTTCGTAAATACTACCAATATTACAATATTGTACAATTTTTTACTCTCTGCATTGATAAATGTTTGATGATAATACACATCGCGATAAGAGCTGAGCTATTGTCAATATTATTGCATTATTTGCAAACACCTTGTAAGGTTTAATATTCGTTTGGAACCAACCCTGTTATGCATTAATTAGTTTTGCATTGCTAAATACTGTTTCTTTTTATGTATACCCATTACAAAAAGTTCGTTCTGTAATCGCCTCGGACGTCGTCTCGGAAGTGCAATGACCTATTGAATAAGGACTTAAGTACATAGTATTTTGAAATTATAGTGGAAGCTTGATATGTCTTATTTGCATATCTGACTAAACTGCTTGGTACGTATAGAAGGTATATAATATGTAGACTCGGTTTTATGTAGAGCAGCTGACGGCGAGATCGTCGGAGTGTGCGATGTTCTGAAAGCGAAGTGCATCCGCGGTCTCCCGCTAAGTGTAAATTTGGTCTAAGTGGCTTTCGCTCGTTTGCGCTCATTTATCTCGCCGTCCTCGAACGACAATGTGTTGTATGTTGAAGTCTCGTATGAGCACAATAAAACTACATTCTACGCTATCTTTCTAAATTATGGTGACAGGCGTGCCGTTTGTGGCTTGTTTGAGCCTTGCGCACGAACGTTATAGGCTCTAAAACAGGTTCCCTTGCTCCTATTTAATTCACCACATGCGGTGTGCAACATTTATGCAATTTCTGCTTACAATGGCTGTAACTTAATTTTCTACCAGAAACAGGTTTTTGTGGAAATTGCACTAACATATGTTCAATGGTACGTGGTTACTTTTAATAAAAGTCTCGACGCAGGATGGTTTATAATAACACACTTATTTTCTGTAAAGGTACATTCTGCCGCAATTTTTCGTCAATAACACATAACCTCAACCAATTCAGATAATTTTTTTCAATAAAACCCTTCCATTGTATGTATGTACATTGTTTGGAGCTATTATTATTGCAACTAAAACGATAGCGCATTAATAATACTATTGTATCTGGAACTGATAAAAAATCACGTCTATTAATACACATTGTTTATCGCAAGACATTTTAAAGTTTATCGCCTTAGGGCAGCGGTGTCGTGATTTTAATTGCTCTCAACTGAGGTGAAGTAAAGTTATACGAGCATGACCGTGTCATCTGACGCCCGAGAAGCGGCGAACTATAAACACAATGAGTAATTGGCTAATGATTTTCCCACGGCTACCAAGAGTCCCGTTTCGCGTCGTCGACACTAAATGTAATTGTAATTCCTAATAGACTAAATTTTACTCTAGTTTTCGGGCATACTAAGAGCGTTATTTTCATAACATACAACAATAACAAAGAAAAATAAATTGTTTTTATTTAATATGCTTACCAAAATTACGACGTAATGCACGGTTTAATTATTCTCAAAATTAGAGGAAACAAATCTATTTTAACCACGCTTTGATGATACAGAGGAAATGAGAACTATTCATGCGTTTGAAAAGTACGTATACATTAAGTTTCCATTGAAATAATTTTTAAAGCATACAGGCGTAGCTAACGATATATACGTATATAACAGTTTAACGTTAACTCAATTATTTACAAAACATGTTTACGTAATTGCTTAGCTAATATGTACGTATATATAACTTTATGTTTACCAGTTTATTGAAAAAAAAAGGGTAAGCACGAAGCGTATTTACGCTGAAGTCGGTGAACATCGAGCTAATCTTATAAAAATGTAAAGCGAAGCGTGGTAAAAACTAATTTGAAAAGTTTGACAAGTTTCGTCTACCTGATAAGCGGTCGAGAGATTGAATCTGGTAGGTACGACGAACTTGGCGAGCGTGAAAATACACTACCGGTAAATTTGCGGGATACGCTTTTTGCTTATAAATGACTTTGCAATATTTTCAATTGAATATTTATATACGCAACGCATAATGATGCAGCATATTGAAATTTCATATTAATTGGACGTAAATATTTGTTATACGAATTTTATAATGAGTGCTCGCGTTTCGCGTAAAAGCTTATTTTAATATAACGTAAGCTTACACTACATACGATCATAATAGCTACTTTGTGGAATTACATTTAAATATAGTTTGGTTTAATGCACCGGAATACTTTATTACTAAGAAATTAAGAACGATACTCATTAAAAGGATTATTGTAAAGCCTAGCTTACCTGACTACTTATTTACATGGGCGACATTGTTGTTTTAATACCCTGACATAACATTGTAACGAGATAAAACAGTGTTAAAACACGGTTTTTATATCGCCTTAATCCTCTGGGAGAAACCTTATATAATACATTCATGTAATCTATACATGTAATAAATACTTAAATACCGATGTCGTCGCTCGAATTATAATTGTGGTAATATTGGATATTATAAGTTAGTTCCTTCGATTAAAATGGAACATGTCCTTAGTTTTTAATCCCAATACTATTTCAGACATTTTTTGTAATATCCAAATTGTTACCTGCCTGATGTTTAATTTCTTCCCGTACTTTATTTCTATTCATGTTACTGCTTCTGGAATTTCAACACTGAACTAGATTGTCAACAGTACTATTAACTTCGAAACTTTACAGTTGCGAGTCTGATAACGGCTAACGTTTACACTTTTATTTAGTTGTTTGTTCCCCGTACTTACTCGAAATGCATAAAATAAGTTGGCAACGAATATATAACTACTACATTTGTAAGAAAGAATAACATGCCATCAAAATATGTACGCAGATGCATAACATTTTTGGAACGTTTGTTTGAAGAAACTTATACGTAAAGCAGAGCCATTTGCTCGGAGAATTGCAGAAAAATTGCTTTGTCCCAAGCGCATGGGGAAAGTTTTGTGTGCCCCGTACTCACTTAAATGGTGGAGTGTTCTTTCCAGCAATAACTATGCAAATACTCACTTCTCGAGCGCGTGTACAGATTTATTTTCATACCGTACAAGTTTAATAAAACATTTTCGGCGCATTTATTTACGTTGTATTTAATGACTGGTCGTAAAACGTTCGATTAATTTTATACTTTATGGGCTGATCGTTCGCTATGAAAAGCTGGAATATAAATCGTCGTAAACATCTCAAATCACAACAAAAAACAAAGTTAATATTTTTATATAATAATCTGTGAATTTGTGATAAGTTTTAAAACTATATAAATGATAAAAAAGAAACGATTGTTTCAACGAAGTACGTATAATTTATTCAGTTCTTCATATTTACTTTAATGTAAATGCTTTATTACCACCTGTTTGAAATACCCGTCATGATAAACTGATTGTATTTTCGGAACTTGCTTATCATAAAGGTAAAAATATACATAAACCTCAACTACCTATTGATAGTCATAAGTCTTATCATAAGAATATAATTAAATCCTGACCTACATAAGTAATAGGTTCGAACATAAACACACAAATAGTAGGAATATTCAACATATTACAATTTACAATATATTTTTTATTTCTGTTTTATAGTTAATGAAGTGAAAATGTCTATCATTAATATTTTAAATTGCGATAACACATTTTTGAAATCATCTTTGTAACAAATGGTAACATATGAGAATGTTATACTGTCGCATCAAATATTAATTATTATACTTGGTATCATATTTCGTATATATATCAGACATTTAGGCAAATAGTGTAGAAGTTTTTTCAATATGCAAGTAAGGCAGCTAATGCCTTAAATATTAAAGCAGATTATAAATAGAATTTATTTTCCACTCAATGCAAATGAAAAAAATTAATGTTCCCATATAGATATGACTTGTCATTAAAATGCTAATATTTTTAACGCTCTGTAACCTTAAAATGGATAATGTTGATAAAAAGTACATTTTGTTATTTTAAATTAATTTGAACGCGCAGATATCTACTTAGTGCAGACAAAAAAAAAATACCAACATGCTTTTAGATTCAATTCGATTCATTTCAAGACTAAAGAGATCTATTACTTAAAATTTCATTACTTCGTCGCGAATCATTCCGCACACCTCCACACTTTACGTCCTTGTCGCCCTCACCCTCCCTTGTTTTCATTGAAACATCGAGATTTACATAACATCTGGCTTCTCTCGATTTATAAAATTGTTAAACGCTTATTTCAAATAGAACAAAAATTCAATAGCTCGCAACTGATTTATAAACAAATTACGTTTATAATTATGTAGACTATTAATCGAACATTCAACGGGCAATTGAGCACAGTAAACGATACAATACGCAACGACTATTGAAGAAAAACAAAAACTGAAACGTTTAAGCGTACTGTGGAAAGCATAATGCTTAATTATGTATCGATACTTATTCAACGGGACTAAAAAATGCAAATTTGACGGTATTGTAATTTAAAATAAAGAATTTTAATGTAGGAATAACCATCTTGGTTTTCAATTAGTGATGAGTCATATAAATTCGGATTGAACCTCGTAACGCGATAATTTTCTTCATAAAAATATACGGTATTCATTGGTTCGCGAAAGGCATGAAAAGCGGCGTCCTTAATGTCGCCTCAGCTATTGGAAGTTAGTACTCTTTATCATGCAAATCGTCGCAAGTCTCGGCAAGAGCGATCGAATGCCAGCCACTCGACTCGATTGAAGATGATGGAATAGATTAAGGAAGTATGCTTGTAAACGAATACTCAGTTTGTCTTTATTTGTTTGACTCCTTATTTAACTTTCCTTCATATTGTATTACCCTCGTACTATTTGCAAATATTTATTCTGCCATTGGCTTTATTTTATTGCCAATTCAACTGTCTATTATGGTTAACTTCATACCACATGTAATTACCACTTACATTAAAGAATCATAAAAACTCACGTCAAATAAAATTACGTCGCAAGTTTTCAATAATTCACCCTTTTTATGTACTATGTAAATGTGAACTAAAAGTCGATACAATGCATGCCTTATCTACATCATCGTGTTATGATCTACGGTACAATGTAGCTAGAGTATCGTAAAATCATTTCTTTATTTAGAAATGGTAAGTTGAAGTATGAAAACATTATTGCGAACATAAACGTAAATGCGGTGGCACAAGCTACTAAATTAAATTAGCTCAGTAAAATATGAGTTAAAGTTGTCGTAACTCCGGCCGGCGAATATAAACAATAGAATTTATGAACGGTTTAGTCTCATTTAAATGTTGCTTTGAATTTTAATTGTAATGAATTTTATTTTGCCACAAATGGGCGACTGAGTTTTTTTTCTTGCATTGTTATAGTTTTATGGGAATGGTTAGAACGAATCAATTGTTCACAACACCTTTCAACGTTATAGGCAAATCATGGGCCATAAGTGTGTTAAGATGAACCTGTTTATATTACCTAATATCGAATTTGTGCAATATAAATACGAACACGCTAACAGAAACAAGTAAAACGTGACTAGACTTAAATCAATAAATCACTAACACGTATTCAAATCGATTTCGCTTGTGTACTTGAGTTACTCTCATTGATTATATACACGCCGTGAAGTGGATATTAGAACATATTATCGTTTATTGCGCGACATTACACAAACATTTGTAATACATCGCCCTATTATCGCACGAAATATCAGAGCTAAATCAATGTTTACAATCAAGTTAGTGGCGAATTGTAATGGTGACGTGCCCGTGCCCGAGCGACCGTATCGTAATACGTACCCTTTTGAATCGTTGACAAGTCCAACATGTTGCGGTTGATTGATGACCCGGAAATATACATTTAAAAGGACACTCTCGCCAATATCGTGCACTCCTTATTCGGGTACTCGAGGTTACTGTGTTATCATAGATAACACATTCGATCGCTATAGATACGCATCACTAACACTCTTAATAATTAAATGAATTCAAGCTGATTCGTAGGTGCTTGTTTACTTGTTTATATTTAAACAAGTTATTTTGTTATTTTGTTGTGTTATGGATAATATCTAGATATTATTCAATGTAAAATAAATTAAAGATGTAAAACATATTTTTTATGAAACGGTCCCGTCGAAAGGAGGGTGGCTTTGGGCGGTCCCGGTTTTCGAAATAAACACCCAGTGTCACGCGACAGTTACTCCGACACGCGTTTACAAATATTTCGATTACCTCCCTCCCACTTAATTGTTTCCTCATGCCGATAACGAACCTACACCGTCGTAAACTAAACGTTGTTTACACGACTATATTTAAACCCTACTAAGTAAGCCCATTACACTCGTTGCATGTTTCACAACTCTACACAGTATAGGTATTCGCTATAATAACAAATAAAGATTCTGATCTAAACATAATCTTTGTTCACAAAACGAATGAATGGTTACGGTTTTTTTCTCTTTGTTGAGCGCCTTGACAATTGCCTCTTTTTATACACACTTTTTGCAGCTGATTCGAATTTCTTTACTGCTTATAATCATTCTTGAATAGCGTATTGTGTGTTTTTTTTTTGTAAACTAGTATAAATTTGAAATGTATAAAGCGCTAAACAAATAATTACATTTCAAGCTTGTTATAAAGCGTTTATTGCTATCATGTTTAGCGTAATAAGTTAATTATATTCTGTACTCGATAGAGCTACATAATCGTTCATTACCGTAGTACCTAATCCGCTCGGCGTTTACTCACACCCGCTTGTCTGATGACTTAATTAATGATCTGCCGTGTCGTTGTTAATTAAAGAGCGCTGGCAAATTAAGTTTACGCTAAGCTCTGGGATACCACAAGTTAAAACACAGAATGCAATTTTATGTGCAGCAATAGTCTCCGCCGAGTTGAGGTAATTTAGATGCAAGGTCGCTTATTAGAATTGACTTTCGCTTATTCAGACGTGTATGTTGCAGATTATGCATACATTATTTATGTTATATATTAGCTAATAGTATGACTAAATCAACGCTGTAGTTTTTACATACTAATATTAATAACACAATTAATTAATACAATGACGTATTAAGCTATTTTTATACTTCATTTAAATAATTTAACATAATTTTTATGTTTTTTCTCAAGTCAACTTACGTAAGTTTAACTGCTTATAAATTACATGAGATATTAAACTAAATTTATGTTAATTGTTGAAACGAAATAAATTGTTGAACAAATTCATTAGGAACGTTTATTGCCTCGATATGAGTATCAGTGCTGTCGCGTTAATGATTAATTTGTTGTCAGTTTAGTAATTACAGTAAATGACCGTTGTCGACGAGGTGTGACCACGCCAGCGGACCGACAGGTGATTACTGGCTGGCTTATTGAGCGATGCTAATTACGTCGCTATGAACGTACTTGAATCTTCAATAGCTCATATTATGTATCATTTTACTTACTCTCTTTGCCCGTTAATTGTATGTTAGATGTTCAAATTTACATATCGTTCCGGATATCATGTCATGTGAAGCAATTTATTCGCTTGTAATGGCATTTTTGAACGAATGAGAAATGTGTGATGTGGAACATTACTCGTAATTATTTGAATTCTAGAATCAATGCTCTTGTTGTGAATGTGTTGTGGTTTAAATAATATTCATTCAGTTATCTTTGGTATTTTATGTTTACTTTTGTTATAAATAGATACATTTTTAAAATCTATATATTTATAGTTTTTTTTATTTTTTTGAAGGCGGATCCAAAGAATCCCTCCATCCACCATCCATCGAATCCCAGGAACTACTGGTTCGATTTCAAAAATTCAATCACCGTTGCATACGTACGTGATCCATTGGCGCTTTAAACTATATAATAATGTTTTATGTGCCACTGGAGAAGGTCGAGGTGAACCGCTTGTATAAAATAATTATCATTGTTTCTTTATTAATTAAATTTATTTATTAATGTTTGCATAGCAAATTTACGTGAAAAAAATGTACTTAATTCTAAGTGTATACCACCACTTTACTAAAGATACCCACCCACAGCGACAATAAATCAGACGCTGATTGCTTATTAATTATATCATAATCATCATATAAAGGATTATAATTTTGATAAGCTGATTATTAATACAAGGAGGTTATCGCGGTGAAACGTTTAATTTTAGAAAAAAAAATTTAAGTATGTATATATTTTTTATTTTACAAAGCATAAGTACATTTGCTTTGCTCTGTAAACCAGTCCACACAATAATACACAAACATCTGCTACAATCTACATTATCGCAGTTATTATTGCGAGATAAATTCAACAGAACCGTGACGGAAACAAAATTCTCTCGAGACCTTTATGTCGCATAAAAGATTTTATACAATTCATTTCAGTCTAATAAAAAAGTTATCACAGATTCGTAGAAATCGGGCGAGTTATTTTTCCGCCGGCGGCTTCTAACTCCGTGGGAACGACATCTTAAATCGAGATGCCTTTATCGTAACATTATTTCATTTATCTCATAAATTGCTGTTGCTAACAAATGGTTTTCGCTGATTTATTCACCTGTACTCGACTCTTGTCATACGTTTTCTCTTATGCAATAAAACATTTTGTTGAACCAATATAATTCAACATTCATTTTGTTCAAGACTTAAATAATGTAATAACCTAACATGCTCTTGAAATATTACAGCGAATTTTGATTCTTTTAGTTACATGCAATAATTCATATAATTGTTAATAAAAAACGAAATTTATTCGCATATACATACTCTGGTGTTAAAATGTATCCTTATGGACGGACAATGTTGTTGATTATATGTAAATACATTAACATTGAACATCAGCATTGACCCAAAAAAAGTGTTGCCATTTTTACACGAACTCACAGACATGTATATTTTTATTAAGACAGTCAACAATACAAATTCTTTGTGCATGATAACGATAGTCGTTATCCCCTTGTAGGAGTTCGCTTGCCAGTAGTGATAATGGTAATAAAAATACATATTAATTAGTTCACGTTAATGTCTCGTCTAGTCTTATCCACTGCGTTTTTTCTTGATCGCAATAAATATTAACTCGTGAACGGTTGGCATTTTAAGTTATTTTAAGTCCTGTTTTTAATGGCATTCCATTTAGATTGGTAAAACTGCTTGAATTGCCTCTAGATACTTTTATAATTAATTGTTGGATTATATAAATTAAAAAATGTTGTAAGAATTCCCGAATTATGATATCAAAACTGAAGTATCGAATAAATCTTGGCGGTTTAATGTGGTGTATCAATTATCAAAGTATTCGGCGTTTAAGTTTATTTTTAAAAGTATTTAAACAGTTATCAATAATAATTAATTAATATGAAATTGTCATTTAATGGCTATAACAAAGATTGGCGTCGCATTAATAGCTGCTTTAAATTCGTTTTGTGGCAATTTTATGAAATGAGCGCGTAGATGGCTTTGATGTTAAATGTGAATATATGGACGAATTAACAAGATATTGAAGATGATACATTGTTTTATGTTACATAATTATATGATAACTCCATAGAGCTACGTAACGTATTTTTCCTAGATTGTTCTAGATATTTGACCCTCGAAACTTCTAAACTAAAACAACTTCCCAAGAAACTGATGTGATGTGATGTTTTCCACCAGGCCGCCGTTAAATGTGCTTCCTCACCACGTACCAACGCGCTGTCGACCAAGCCTCGGCTGCCACTCGCGGCGCTCGCTGGTGACCCTGCGAGAAACCACCCGACTAACAATGTCAACTCCAACGTGAGTACATTTCTTGTATGTTGTGTTTTTGGTGTGCAGGTCGGTATGTGTGTCACAACTATAGTACAGAGATAGAGCGAATATTAAATTTTGGATTTTTTTTGTGAAAGTATTGTTATCAAAACGCCTTTGAGATATTTCGAACGTTATGGACAATATATGTAATTAACATGTTACTGTAATGTTTGTAGTAGCATTTCAGTTTGTCGCTCTATATTTGTAATGCACTTATAGTCGATAATAAAATTGCTTTATTTTGTTGAATGTTGTCTTGTTTTGTCTGTAAGATATTTGCAACTTAGCTCCTAGAAGAGCCAAAAATTTAATTCGCAGAATTATTTTATTTGACCATACATGGCTTTAATAAAATCATTATGATCTGTACTAAGAAAAAAAAACCTTAATTAAATCTATTAATGAGTTATTGACCATTAGATACGACAATATATGAAAAAATAAAAAATTCATAAATTCAATATTAAGAATTTTTATTTTATCAACATGAATATAAACAAAAGCCATGCTATTAAGAAATAATCATCGAACCTAGAGTAAAGTTATAAATAAGAAACAAAAGCTTTTTAGTCATGTTTTCGCATTATTATTTGCATCTAATTGCTCGACTATTGATTTATGCTGAACGTTTTATTGCATGAACAATTTATCATAACTACATATTAAAAATTATTCACATTGCATTAATATTGCATCTTTTACTTATATCCATATTCAATACCCTAACTGAACGTTTAAACTGCAAATAAGCGGTTATGTTAATTAGACACAATTGCCAGTGACCACGGCCGGAGACCGCAAATTTTCTCCTACGTACTATTTTATTGGTAGAACTAATACCGCGTGCAATTTCAATTTGTTTATTTTTACAATGTAAATGTACGATGGTACCTACATTACTTCAATACGTTTACAATGTATAAATGTAGAAACTGGCGCGTATCAATTATAAATAAGCTAATTATTGTGCGCGATGATCTTTTAATTGTTATCTTTCATGGAAATTATCATATTATAAGTAATTTTAAATACTTGGTTGGTACTTTTCGTCGTCCAGAATATTGCTACGTCTTTATCTCCGTGCCGTTGTAAGTGGCGTAATGTATCCGTACTTGCCTATTAACTATAACAAAGAACCTTGAAAACAATCGCAACACAAATACCTCCTTGTCGAAGAAACGGCACTTAACGTGTGTAGGTGTTGTTCAATTGTCAGTGCCTAATGTGATTTGTAAACGCACTACTTATAAACATTTACTTTTCAACATCTTCTTACTATTTTAATTTGTAAACTTATTTACACACGCTCTTTTTGCGTTGATTCATCGGATTTGAGCATGGGAATATATTTTTTGTACAATATAATTTATCTATTTTGGCGTACTTATGCTGACATACGTTCCTACTCGTTTTAATTGTAATATCGGGGAATCGTTTAGGTGCTATTATTAATATATAAACTTTATATTATATTCTCATTTCTAACGATAACTTATTAGGAATTTACAATAAGTATTGTTTCGTGACTAACTCGCATGCAATATAGCTGTTTTTGTGTTGAATTTTGCCAATCTCCTCCAACACATTTAAATTAATATAAAAGCTTTGTGTGATGTCATGTACAAATGCAGCCGGTCTAAATCTGTATGCCTTGAACGCGCTTCCGGGCATTGCTTTCTCGCCAAACACATAAAACGTAAAGTCTCGATGTCGTCGTACTCCTCTGCAGTGTACGACCCGTGCTCCACGCGCGTCTTATATTCGCTGTTTATCTTTTACAGTTTACCAAACCATTAGCCGCAATTGAACACTGGCCAAACATTCAGCCCTTACAAAGTCTGAGAATGTCTTATTTATGACTATTACTTTGCGCTGCGGTCTGTTATCGGTGTAATTTATTTTATTATTGTTACTTATCCTATTCGAATGTTAAGTGCCCGCCTCGACTTAAACAAACAACATTATGGATACTACGTATATATAATATTAAAAACAATGAAAGCCATATCGCAATTTTCTCGTTTAACAAACAATAATAAAGCCGTAAAAACTGTTGATAAAATAAACGTTGGAGATAAACTTGAAAAGCTTTTGTGTGAATCGTTGATTGTAGTGAGAGTAGTAAGACGGAAGGCCGCGAATCACAATGCGTTTGAATATTGCAATGGATAGTATGGGGCAAAATGTGGACGGACTCGAGCCAGTCAGTATTAAAATAAAACGCCAGAATGCCGACCTCGTTGTTACCCACCCTCCGCTGAACTATTGTATTCCATCTCTATATAAATTGACCAATTGTTATCCCGCTCATTATACAGAACGTTAAAATACAATTGTTTCATGTTGGAATGGTTAATATACAGTCGTGGTAATTACGTAAGTTCATAATAATGTTTGCTGTGATGACGCTGGTTTGTGGATAGTTTAGCGACATAATGTGAATTGCGATATAATACTTACAAACAGTCCTCACGACAATTACATTATTGCACACTATTTTTGAATATTTGTTTTTGCGTTTTATAGCATGGTGTCTTCCCATTATAATTATGAGTTTATACATTCAAAATATAAAAAGCTTACGAATGCACTTCCTAGAGTCTTATAAAAATACCTCAACGAAACTAAAGATGCTGACGAAAAAAGATGTTGAACATCGCCTTTAAGAATCAAATAACATTTTCGCTAATACCACTTGCCCGATTTCCGTCGTGTAAGTATCCTTGTATACATAAGCTCTAAATAGGTTCACGTTTCTCCCGATGCCAAGGAGTGCTCGATGGTATGCGAGCAGTTTACCCCCGCATTTCGACGGCTCGCCGCCAGCCAAGATATGTCGCAATCCCATCCAATTTGCCTCCCGCCGCTTTTGCCGTTGCTCGGATAAAGCGGAAAATCTTGCTCTTTCGAGGAAAGAATATATTATGTCGACTCTTTAACGTGGCTGTTGAATTTCGAAGCGGAGATTTATCGTGTAAACATCAAATAAAGTTTGCGCGAACAATGTTTAACTTGCTCGTTTCTATTTATGATTCAAATTGCCTGCTATATTATGATGCGGGAGATAAGCTTGTAGGCGCGTTATGGTGTCAACTAATAGCGCTTCGCAAATTCAATTTAACATCGAATAGAATATACCCTCCCTGTTCACTACATGATCATTAAGTTACGCTCCCGTCTTCGAGACGAGGCAGTAAAATTTCAAACACGTCCCAGACAGCCAACTTCTGACTTTAATTGCTTTTACACGTACATTACAGCACCGTTTGTTTGTAATAATTGTTAGCGTTAAAATAGTAGTATTTTATGTCGTCGATTAAACGTTCCTAAAGAGCGACGTGAATAGTTGGATAATGATATGAGAAGGTAATCTCGCAACTCGACCAGATTCGAGCAAGAGCTTCACTTAAATAACAATATGAAGTACAAATTGAATTGAACTTCCGTACGAAATTGGTTGCGGTGAAGTGAACACAAGTTGATTGCTTTCGACGGCGGCCCGTCCTTATTGTGTTGTCACGGAGAACTGGCGACTAGCCACAGACGCCGCGACCGAAATGTTTTTATTGTGCACTCCTTGTAATATTACTATTTTGTTTGCTTACGTCGTGTGCGATATTGTCTCTCCGTAGCTTAGAAAAAAACTGGATATTTGCGGCCGAGTTTAAGTTTAATTACGCTTATTTATGTTTTGAACAATGTGAAAAGTTTCCTTTACTATATCTATCTAGAGCCGTAACTCCTGGAGCAGGTGTTTACGAGGCGTTCTGATGTAAATACCACCAGGTGTCCCATTACCGGCCGAGCCACCTGATCGTAATTAATCCTCTCTTATCGGAGCCGATCATGTATTCCTTAAGGAACTTAAATTACTTTACAACCTTTGTAAGGTTTAATACAGTCATTTGCATTTACACCAATCCAATGATTTGCGTGAGTAGAAAAAAATCCCCCTTCAGTATTACTTATAATCATCTTTGTATAACACCTAGGGATCTTAATTAAAATGAATTGTATTTACCGCTTGCATCCGCAAACGTCGGAATTAGGTTAATTAACTTTGCGAGAGCGAACATAAAAATTAAAACCTCAATTTATTTTCAAAGTAAACTTAACCTCAAGTGGTAGGATTAAACTTTTAGCTTATGCTAATCCGCAGACCGTTATGTAATTACTGGATGTACGAGTCAACGAGACTTATTACAACATTAAAATGTTTACTGGATATTACGTAATTTGCGCTGACAAGTTGCGTAAATGGCGATAAAGAATTCACTGTAATTTTTTTGGATCATTGTACCAACACTTGACATGCTTGACAGTTAATTTTTTAACTTAAAGTATTAATTGGGATCACGTCGATTAAATAAATTACATATAATACATGTACAGAACGAAGCTTTGAGCAAAAATATAAATGTAAATTGATGCAATAAAGAAATACCGCGTATAATCCATATTAGTATTCACAAGATAAAAATTGATGTCATGTTTTTATATTTGATCAATTATGCAGTCTCGTTCATGAATAGTTAATATAAATCGTCAACATTTAAACGTAGCTATAATATAGCGAATTAGCGAGCGTAATCGCCACAATGCAGTGGAAATGCTAATTCAATCTCAGTTCCATTAGCACGGGTTGGCTCGGTATAATATTAATCTGAGTTCGGTCTGTCGCAAAATTCCATTTAACAGCGCCGCCAGCTCTCGTGTCACGTCAGCGCTGAAACCAATTGATCCTGTGTGATGTGATGTGCTCGGATTAAACTCGCCTCCGAATATCAACACTCACCGTTCATACATTAAATATCACCATCTTGTTTCGTATGCGCGTCTATTTTTGGATGTTCAATAACTTTAGAACATTTTCCAATGTCGAATCTCTCGTAATCTTTTTATTGATGATATTATATTTTGTGCTTGAGCGTTGTTACAGTTTCGCGACATTTACCGTTAAAACAGCGTGGCGGCGAAGATGAAAGACTGAAAGTCGTATCATAAATAAATTTCAACACAATTACGTGTTAATTAAATGTGATATACGATAGCTTCCGTCTGTGCTCCGTTGCACAGTAATTAGAACGGGACTCGGGAGTCGCTGTCAACTTCCAACAAGGGAGTAACGTGCCGAGACATAAATAAATTATGCAACGCGCCACTTACCAACCGCGCCTCGCCACCTCACTGCCACCGTTCTGTGTACAACGAGCGATATTTGACTTAACAATGCAGAGCACATGCACCATAATGTACGGCGTCTTTAACAAGAAATCTCGTTATTATACATTACGAATTGGAAATTTCTATTCGTGCTCCATCGTTGCTAATATGCTCTAATACGCGAAAGTTGCATTCGAACGTGTCACTTGAACATTATTATATTCTAAATAATGGTATACGTACTGGTAATTTTAATTTCAAACATTATCTTAAATTTAGCAATAACTTTTAACAATATCATATCCTCAGTGTTTATATCCACAATGAGAAAATTATCAAAACATGTACTGTACTTGCCTAAATTAAAAGTTATGTTTGATTAAAAAAGCCAGACGGTCATATTTTATTCATAACGTGTCGATAGACAAGTTATAACCTAATCGTGATTTAAATAATGAACGCGGTCTAAAATCCGCACATTTGGACAGCCGCATGAAAAGAGTAATTGAATGATTTATCGCGTTGATCACGTTCTGCCGCCATATGGATTTCTCATGAATAAGTAATGTCCGGCCGCAGTCGTTGTTTCAATTAGCGGTCGTGTCGTCGGTCGGACGCGGCCACCACCCGTCACTACGCCCGCTAAACCAACACCGCCAATTGTGGAACTCTCCAACTACAGACATACATTTTATACATTTCGCTTCACGTAATGAGCATTATTTCAACATTCCTACTTTCCAATCCACGCATTAAATCAGTTAAACAATCGTATTGAGCTTTAATGAGCGAAAGCAATTATGTGGTTAACATCCGGCGTTAAAACCGCGCCGCAGGATTGTCCCGGATTAAAGGGGTCTTGCTCGCGTACGCTACAAGGATTAAATTGATATGTGCGACTTCCACTCGTTTATCCGTGTAAAGGGTCGCCGTATGATCCCTTTTATTAGAATTGGGGACGTAATCGACCGCGTATGTCTTATTGTTGTCTACGTGGGGACATAAATGTGTTTGAGTTTTATTATGTCCCAACGTCTGTGCGCCGTTAAGAGAGTCGCTATTTATTTCCTTCACAATCCCCACGATAATATTTTCAAAGTCGAGTTCAGATTTGTGCAAAAATTTCGTGCCAAAAAATTGCAAACGAATTATGGGACGCGACCACTCCCCTCACCGACATCATTTATTATGTAGTTAACTGGTGGCAGATAATGACTTGGCTTCACGCTTTTTTTAATTTATTAAACATGAAAACATTTCCAGTCGTTATATTCTCATAATATGTGAATGATAGTGGTTCACGAATCACTCTATTGCTCAAGATTAGAAATATAAACCCATGTTAGATAAACTGGTAAAGACAAAAGATTTTACCATCCGACCGTTATTTCATAAAAAAAACAAGATGAAAAATACAGTAATAAAAAGAAAACAAAATCAAATTGAGGACTAACTTCTAAGTAATAATAACATGGAAGTTCAGTGAGCGAGGGCGGTCGGAGAGTTATCCATTTACAGCGAGTTAGTCGTTTTATTTTCTTTTATCCGTTTCACCGAACACTCAACGCTGAGCAGAGACGCATTCCCGTCTGAACCCCACCGTAAAATAGACGCGAAATGTGATAAATGGGAAACTCTTTTACTGCCGAGCTACGGCCCCGTTACGGTTAGGCCTGTCTTCGCTAGTCTTTCAGACCGTCTTATCAACTTTCCGTATACCGCTCAATTTTCCGTGCCCACATAAAAGCTTGTCTTCTCCCCTCAAATAATAGAATTGTGAAAAATAAAGTACCCTTTTATCCATGCTCTTTGCTCCTTGTTCCCTAATGAACTAAGCGTTACAAGGATTCGTCTTTAAAATTCGCATCATTACAACGTTTAATGTCCTTTAAACATAGAAGCGGCGACATGATGACGTTATATACTAAGAGGTTAATCGTCGTTAAATTATTCATAAGTTCTAAAAATTTGGTCCTTTGACTTGGTTACATGGTAAACAATTTAGACGATCATCTATCCTTCTTATAAAGAAGTTGTGTCGCAAAATACATAAGATGATCCTTCTGCAGGGTTTAACGCTGCTGCAAGACGCTGGCACGTCAGATGACAGCGGGCGAGCCTCGGAACGACTGACTGGCAGTTCCGTGGCGCCACGCGATCCTGACTCTTCCCGTGACCGTCTTAGTGACGTACGTATATTCATCACGCCACCATCACTCACGTGGCACACATCACCCAGCCCGTTTGTGTACAAACATCCATTCCATCCAAACTTTATTATTAGCGTTTTCGTGTTGTGCCCACAAATATTATTATTTATTTGTTTCTTATGTTCGTCGTAAATCTTACCACAGTGGCGTCCAATAAGACAGTGCATGTTAATTAACACTCACTCAATGTTGTGGATGTTTTATTTGTTAGTCTCTTAGATGATTTCATACGTAAATCTACTCTTTAGTTGCTATTTCCCGTCTCTCCCATTAAATATTAATGTCGTTATAAATCATTTCAAAAATGCGCACAAGGATTTATTGCAGTCTGTTATGATGATCCGGTATAAAAATTCAATGTCGCGAGATTAACGGAACAAAAATAAAATAAAGTGGGGTCGAATGTTTAACGTTTGCGCGCTATCTCGGATGTATCGGCGACAAATAACAACACAATGTCGATTTGAGGGAGAGACGGGACAGACGTTACCTCCCCTTGTCACTCCAATCCACTCACATATTCGCTTTCTCTTTCCTGCCTACAGGCCAGTAGCCGCTGTAGTTCCGGAAAAGGCTATATCGTGAGTATAATCATTGTTGTCCTTAAGTTTACAAATCTCTGTCATGCCTCGGACAGTTGACTGCGCTTTTTATCTAAGTAATTACGTGTGTTAGCCACCCAGCATGCCGGTTATTTATCTTTTATTTTCTTGTCCTCACAAAAGTTAACAAAACTCATCTGACGTGTCAATCATTCTTGCGGAACAGCAATCGCTTACACATTTGAACACATTCGTAAACATTGAAGTAAATTCGCTTATGAAACTCCATTACAAGAGTGATTTAAGGTGAAAGCTATAATTTTCGATTACCGTGTGCAAATTTACCCCGATCACGCAAAACACATAGTCCCTATTCGATATTCGGCGCGTATCGCTGCTAAATCACAAGATTTGTCGAGGCGGTGCCGTATCGTACTACATAACATTACCTCACCGTCCTGAATACTTCATGTTCTGTATTTATTTGAAATTGTAATATCTCAGCCTGATCCCTTGTTTCCCGGCGCGATCTCACTTCGTAAATATTGTATGGATTATTTGTCGATATCCGACTCGGCGATAGTCTTTTTCTTCTATTGAACTCTTTCAATATTTATACTGAGATTGATATTATGTTTACGAAAGAATGAATGTTATATTTGTTTGTAACAAGATACACGTATATTAGCTTGAGGGATATTGGACTTGTATTATGTGGTTTATTTGACAATAAGCTATTTGCATGATAACAATGGCGTGTATTTCGATTACCACTAACTCTTATAACAAAAGTATCGCCGGCTCGATTGGTACTGTAATCTCATATAAAATGCATATGGATATCAACTAGCATGCATGCCAGCTTGTCATCAGCAACATAATGCATGTGATGTTTTTTCTTTATTCTTAAGCGAAGCCATCAACTTACTTATCATAACCTTTTCTCTTTACAGTGTGATAGTGAAGGCGAAGATGACAAGGCAAGTATCTTTAAAATTTCTCTTGTTAAAACTTTAGCTATCTGCGCGGTGTTTACGATACACGTAAATTAATTAAACGAGTCTTCCAACTCCGCGAAAGTTAAGGAAGTTGAAACCGGGCTGAAAATAAATGTCCGTGCAATGTGAGCTGCGAAGTTGCTCCTTGTCGGCTTATTACACTGGACTCGGCTTTCAGTGATTAATCTCCGGGGAGACGAGCGGAGCACCTGTTTACAAATTGTTTACTCCATTCTGCTAATTGGATTTTTGTCACGTACAATTTATTTAAAACTGTTGTTCCACGAGCGTATCGCCAGCAAATTAGTTGGCGGGTCAGAGTTGTCGAGCGAATGTGCAGTTGAGGGGTGGTAGCGAGTTTCGCTTTGTGCGTCTGTACATGCTGTAGGGGCTTAACTAACTCGTCAACAGGTTGTGAAATGCGATTCAAAAGCGGCTAGAGTTGAACACGGAAAGCTTTGCCGCGTGTCGACGTTGCAAAGGGCCCTGATTACGCGTCGCTACTCTGTTTCGTAATTACAAGATTGGAGCTGACGCGAAGTGCCCGTAATTAAGTACATTATATTACACCTTTAGCGTCGCGCTGAACGAGGCTCGTATTAATAAAATCACCGGCCCTATTACAATTGATTTGTTGGATAATTGAACCGATTCGCATTGTGAAACTTGTAATTAACTTTGCGGTAATATAACAGCGCTATAAATGAAGCGGTGCAGATTATCGCTGATAGGGTTTACGCGCGTGTAATCTAATTCTAGATATCAAGGTTAATGAAGTTCTAAACGCATTCCTAACAATTTATATAATTGCGGAGTTGCCGAGAACTAAAAGCCAACTCGATTCTTAAAAGGCATGTGCCGTTTTATAAACATGCGTATCGTCATTCGACTTGCAATGTTTTTATCATTAATCATATTGTTATCTACGAGACCTACTTTTAATTTTTTTTCTTATTTATTAGTAGTTTTCTGTTCGAACAATTACTAAATTCAATATTGAGAAAATAAATCAGCTGAACAAAAAGTACCCACTACAGAGGCCACGATGAAAACAATATCACTACATCCGTTGTTGTATAAACAGATGCGGCTTAAGTACAAATGGGAATAACCACAAACACAGTCGACGCCCATTGAAATCCAAGAGCTTTGGAGTGATAGCATTGTTCGCAGGCGCTTGCAATCCGGTTCCGACCACGTACCTCTTAATCTAATTACGTCTGGCCGCTTCGCTGCCCCCAAACACCACCCACTTTATACTGGACCGACTTTCCTCCACTGAAAATTGGAGTAAATAATGGTTTGACCGTTGCTGTTGTATGCTGTTGTATAACCGATTACGTTAATCATAGTTTTATTGTGGTCAGAGATTAGGGCAACTATGATATTCTTTGTTATTCGTATAATTTAATAGATGGTTATCAATGTTTAACTAACGCAAGAAATTTAGAAAACCTAGCTCACCACGCGTTGGGTTCAAATTAAAAGATACACAACGCGATATTCGCACTCGTTGTGCCAGTAAAGAAATTTCGACAACGCATTCTGAGCATAATACGATGGACGGGCTTTTACCGTTATCTATTTATATGAAACGATGTTTAGTTGTTAAAAATAAAAAATAAAGTGGAACTGATCACAATTAACCTATGAATATTTTTAATAGGTTATATACGTGTTGTGGGCAATTTTTTTCGCGCAATGAGCGTTTCAGTCCTTGAGCGTAACAAATATAAAGCTTAGAATATTTTATATCAGATGTTGATAAAAAAAATATGTCTGAACAAACATCTTTATAACTAGAGATATTTAAAGGCCAAGATGTATTTGTTTTTAAATTTGATAAATTAAGTTTTAATGCAAATTTTTGTAGCTAGTTTTTGTTAGACTATTTTTTGCGCATGTATAATAATAATTGAATTATTTATATGCTAATATATTCACGAATAATCAATTAAAATCCTTAAAAAAAGAAAATTATGGCTTTGCTTTAAATTCTTCGAATTTAGTAGCCATATTCATTGACATACCAAATTGTGATCGTTTGTCGATCGACAGTGCTTACACTGTACAATGTACATACATGATTGTCTTCATTGGGCGTACAGCGCTTCCAATATTAATATTAAACTTAATCGGGCTGGAAGTTGAGTGGCACAGTAATGCCGGTAAATGGATCTGAGGAGAAAATCAGAGCCGGCTCCGCTGTTGTGCCGTGTCGATTAATTAAATTATCCTGAGAGAATTTGACGCCGTTGTGGCTGAATCTCTTGAGCTTTGATCAACCCGCCGACTGTGTGCTTGCATTCGCTATTGTTTATGTTAATAGACGGGATGTATGTTTAATTACGATTATTATTAACATCTGCTTGTGTTGTGTAACCTTGTGTTCTAGCTGTTAAATTGCTTAGAAGAGAGAACAATTAGTGTCACTGTAATAAATTATAGAACATTTTGCGCCGACTCAATGAGTTCGCGGCGCTTAAAAGAAGGCTGTACATTTTTTTATAACCCATTAAAGTTGGCATTTAAAGAGGCATCGCAATAATGACGACACATTATTAACACATAATAAAACCACTCAGACGTTAAGCATGCGTACATACATATGAACATAACACAAAGTGGAATTGGAAATGGAAATGCGATTGACATTGTAGCAAACGGGACATGTTAATAATACCTTGATAGTAACAAAACGTACAACATCTAGCTTTCACTTTCACTTGTTACATCCTTCTTAAAACGTTATGTGACCTTTGTCTGTATATATGTAGCGTGTTGTGTCTGCCGACGCTGAGAATATCGCATTCGTTGTTTCGTTTTATTTCTGTCGTACAATATGTACCACAAAAGTTTTGTCTAAAAAGGGAATTTCTTTCACACACGGCGTACGCAAACAAATTAGCGCTTTTTGTGCAGTTAGCTAAATCTGAAACAGAATGGTAATAGAAATTAATGGACCGTAGGAGAATCTATAAAACTTTAAAAAAAAAATCTCAGAAATGTAAATCTCAAATCTCAGAAAGCAAAAAGAAAGAAATACGACGTATCTCCAAGGCAATAATGTCAATATCCTGAGAGATTTTATAATCGTTCAACTTTGGTTATCGAAACGGAGATAAAAATAAAAAACGAATTCTACAATCTATGTACCTATTCATTTTTATTCTACTCGAGTATTATCAATTGGTTGATTATTTAAAAAGTCGCTGGTGCGGTAATTACTCTTTGGAGCCTCGCCATGACCAAAACTACACGTAGAAATGTAATTTAAATATTGTAAAGTATATTACATATTTTATCTCATCATTAGAAAAAAGAAACTTTTAAGAAAGGGAGAGAGGAAAACCTAAATGTTCTATAATTTAAAACACATTTGGATTCTGTACGCAGCCTTTCATAAACGGATTCAAATATTCCCATCGACTATTACAGGTTACAGCGCAGTATTTTTGATCAAATACTATATTAATTTAAAGCAAATTATTAACAAATGGACCGCGAATTTCACACCACCGACATAGGTACGGTTCCCCGAACCGTAACGCTGAAAAATAATAGACTACAATAATTCATAACATTGCAAGCATTCCTGTCAGAAATAGTTTAAAACTGGATCACGTTGGGTGGTCCACATAGCATGGAATGCAAACAATAAACGAAATTGTGCGAAATACAAATTCATTTCCAACATTTTTGCGTGATTGCTTTCAGATTTGCTGATTTTCATACATTTTGATGTTCATTAATCTCTCAGTTTAGTGTTGGCATTCGAAATATTTGGAATTTGGAAACGTTGTATTTACATGTTTTATTTTGTAATGTTGCTTGTATTTCATTTGGTCATTAACAATGTAGGTATTGTTCGTTTTACACAGATACACATATTATTAAGTATTACCTAGGTGAAGGCTGATAAAAACGATTTTTTCCAATCCGAATCTCGTTTGTAAGGCCACACTTAGCGGTAGAACACTAACTAGATCCGATTCAACTCCGGCTATTTACACTCGGAGTTCAATTATTCCTCTACTTTGATATGCAAATCCGCCCGCGTTTGGGTAATTACGTAGACGCTTCCCGGGTATCGCTGCAAACGTCAGTTTGCGCTTTGCATTAATTTATTTGACTTCCTCATTCTCGTGAATGTGTTGGGTATGTTGAATAGTTCTATTGTTCAATCATATGATTTTTGTTGATTGCGCTTTCGAATTAAGTATCTATCTTCGATTGTTGGAGTGAAGTGAATAAGTCGCTGATAACTCTTTGTGATGAAATCCATATGACGTACAAAATTACATAATGGAGTAGGTACTTGAGTGATTGATTATTATAAATTTTGCCTTTTGTATTAATAAAATCTGTTTATAAAATATGAAGTCCGTTTCGTCTTATTATGTTTTCAAATACAGTGAAACTTGGTTAAATGGGACCTGGATAAGTGAGAAACCTCCATAACTGGAACTCATGGTGAGGTCCCAACACTTTGGCACTGAATTACCTCTGTTAGTGGGACGAGGTAAACCTCTATATCTGGGATTTGTTCTTTCGATTTATCATCATAGTTACCTCTATAACTGAGGAAGCGAGTAAATTTTATATGCATAAACCTCTGTAACTGAGATAATATTGTTTGTTTACTCATTCTTATTCTACCCACAAATTCCACACGTAATTTCAAGTACGTAAGTACAAATTTTGAGCTTCAATTACCTTCAGTTTTAGTTTCGCTTTACTATCATACAGATAACACTGTTTGTTTACTCATTCTTATTTTACCCACAAATTCCATACGTAATTCCAAGTACGTAAGTACAAATTTTGAGCTTCAACTACCTTCAGTTTTAGTTTCGCTTTACTACCATACAGATGTTTATTTGAAAAATGTCGAAACGAAAGCTACAATCGTTATCATTACGTGAAAAACTGAAGTTAATATCCGTTAATGGAACCCTCTGTAAATGAGACAGATATTGATTTATACCTGTATATCTGAGACACTGGGTAAGTGGAATACCTCTTTAAGTGAAACGACATTGCAGGTCCCTTGATGTCTCACTTAACCAGGTTTCACTGTAGCGTATTCGCAATCCCCATTAATATATTTCCTTTTATTTCGAATATCCTAAAACACAAACTGAGATTAATCTGAGCGGTATCTATTTATCTTCTTAGAAAATTACAATCACAGTAGTAAATGCGTGGATTTGGTATATCTCGGTCATCGTAATTGTACGCGAAACTTTAAATTAATAATTACCATAATAATTAAACCTTTTATCCGATACGGAAACCATGGTAATGTCATACATATTATGTACAAAATATAGCGCACCGGAACGTCAGATTCTATCTCCCGCTAATCCGTAGCTTATACCCCACGTTCAATTTCCAAAGCTCGAGCTCGAACCTTTGATTACATCTACGGTCAAGATGTGAGTTTGTACCGCATTTAGTTGACTACGCTATTAGCCGAGGTAACGGGAAATGGCAACAGGCAATGAGGGTCCGACCACCCCGGTCCGACCACAGCCCGTAGGCACTTGTTTGTGAATAATTGCTTACGACCCGGCTGCCCACAGACGTGCGGAGGTATTACAAATTTCTTACGATTGTTCTTTTAACGAATCAATTGTTTATTTCTTCTCTTTCTTGGGACTTTTGTAATAATTAATATGTATGGTTGTAGTTAAAGTTGAAATTATGCAAATTATACAACTGTCGTACACAATATCTTTATGAATGGCATTTTGTGTTAGAAGGTATTCATTGTGTATTTAATCCAGTATAAATTGTTTCAGAAATATTCTGTTATATTTAATATATAACGCATATTGTAAAGACAGTAATACGATTATCTAGTTATTATGTCTGTACATTACAAATTCATAAATTCACAGAGCTTATAACAAGGATCGACATTCGATGTTATTTCGTTGTTCTTTGTATTTGTATAGCAGAGCCTCGCAGGTCATGTCTCTAGAGACGAATACGTCTAGCTGTATTCAAGCAAAATTATCGATCATCTCTCATAAATTTTCTTTTTACCTTTGCAATTTATAGTCTTTGTATTTTTTCATGATAAACGTGTACTTACATAGTATTTCTTATTTTTAGTTATATTAGACAGCGACTAGATTCTAAAACATATAGATTATCGATATTTCAAAAATCTTTCAAAATTTCCCAAATATAGATTAATTAGAACACTATTACGAACAAGCCATTCCAATAGTAAATTTCATCATCATACATCAAGTTGGTATCACTTCTGGTCGATTAGACCGAACGTACAAAGGTGAGCGCAATCTGCGGAGGGGAGACGTATTAATAGAACATGAATATTCGCCTGACAGCCTCTGTCTGCTCTCTCTGTGGGCATGTGAGTTGTTTTAATCGATTATAATCAACGGTCTCTAAAGAATTCGAGGGATTATAAGCGTTTGATCACTGACAATAACGCCATCTATCGAGTTCTCAATTTGTATTCGGAAATATAGATAACTATTAAAGACTTTTAGCACTTTTTTTCTTTTCACGTTGCCACGAAAGAATCATAATTTGAGTGTTGATTATAAGCTACTCCAATCACAAAATAACAATATAAAACACGTTTTAAAAGGTTGCGGTAATGATACAAGTAGGTACTAAAACGGTAAATTTTGCAATCTAAAGTTTAAGTACAAATTGTCTGAGTATATATAAATAAAAGCGAATTCAAAACGGTTCCCGCTCTCACGTACACTAATTACTTTGAAATTCCACATCTAATAGAACTTAACGTTTAAAAGTTAAATCGTTCCGAAAGAAATATTTCCCGACGCTGCACTGACGGCCGCCTCTTGCCAGGATTTACCTTACGCAAACCTGCCTCAGTTAATTGAAAGAGCTTCTTTCATTTACTGTAATATTTTATGGCGTGGAGTCTGGGTGTGTTGGGAGTTGGCGGTTTCACTCTAACTCGTAACAATTTTTCCTTAGCGCTCTCTCGACCGCCAGCCACTTAAGACTCTTTATAATACTCAAAGCAACGAGAAAATAATTTAATCTCCACCGCGGATTCTGTATTTAAACTGCTTTTCAACGGTTTTTTTAAACGCTGCTACCGATGCACTTCTTTCTGCTCGCCTTGGTCTTAATCATTAATATTATCGTTGGCGCTTTCATTCTTAAGACATACTTATATAGACTAAGAGGAGGTATATGCAAATAGAATGAGTTAACATTTGTATAAAGACATGCAATTAGTGTTAAAGTTAGAGAGTTAATACGGTAGCGACGTGCCGACGTGAACCGTAATAAATCGCCCACGCCCGCGAACACTGCCGCAGTCGAGATAAGGGTCATCGCGACACCATCAACCACCACTATATCGTACAATCCTAATGATCAACAACATAAACGCCCCTCACAATCCACAAACATTTTACGACTACACACACCCATTACACGCAATCTTGCGGCGTTCCCCCGCACCTTATTTCCCTTTCATAACGTATGAAATGTTCTTCAAATAACTTTTATAAATTACAATAAACTATGTACATAACTACGTGATTAACATAATGTTTCTGGAATGTTCCACTTTTGTCTTGTAAACGAGCATAAAGTGAAAGAACAAATTGCGAGTTTCCCCAGTATTTTCCTCGCTCGGAAAAATATATGTTTTATTAAAGCTCGGCATTTCCGAGAGCGAAGCAACCCTCCAGGCGAGGGTGGCGGGAGTGGAGCGGTCGTGAGAGTGGATCGGCGGCGCGCCAGTGTATAACAGACAGTAGAAGGATATAAAACATATTTACGCGCCTATAAAGTACTCTCGTACGTTCGCTATCCACCATTTTCTTTGTTCCTCGCTCGCAGCCAATGATAATGCTTTCTCCCATTCGGTTAAACTTATTTCGTTTCAGTCTCATCTGGATTTTCTTCAGCACTTTTATTTATAACCCGAGTGGTGAAACATAACGGCCTAATATAAATGGTTTTTGATAGCAGCTTATATTTTATGACCCTTCACGTACGTTATGGCTGATTTTCTTTATCCTTCAGTTTTACGCGACGTGCATCATAAAGGTTCTACATTCTCCGCGAACAGATTTATTTACTGTATGATAAATATTTAATATCATCAACCGTATAAAAGATGCACTGAGCTAAAATTTAAAATATTGTAGACATTTCATATTGCAGTTTGCGCAGTCGAGAAAGTACACAACCGATCGTGTTATATTAAAGTTAGCGAACAGAAAGAGGAGAGCTCTTGACGCTATTCAAAACGAGTAGAACGGAAGCCAGAGCGTTAACAGTAAAGCGAGGAGCGTCTTAATCTTGTGCGACAGTACGGCTCAGAGCTGAAACCCCTTGCGTAGGTGAGAGGGTGTAATAACAAGCCTCCCTACTCCCCGCTACACCGCCCCTTCATCTCCCGCAAGCTTGCTCGCTTGAAAACTTCTGAGATTCGTATTATACTGTCGCGCTAACCGGGTCGACTTGAATAAGACCTTGCTTAAATGAAGCAAATTGTAATTTTAATAACTTAATGGTGCTTCATGAATTCATGTAGCCCCATTCTTCATAATGTTGATTCAACTCGCTTATTACTCAATATTCTTTATTGGCGCTTAATTCTATTTTCTGTGCGATTTAATTTCTTTATGAGATCAAGATTCAAACAACATTTTATTGAACTTTATAATTTGCTATTAATCCTGGGATATCTACTTTGCAATTATAATTAAATTAGGATTTTAAACTTTGCAATCTTGATTATCATTTAAAAGTGCTTAACTACGCTGCAAAGATTTTTATCAAACGTTTTTGCATGGATTAATACAAAAACAACCTGTTATATTCACAAATCCGCTCGAAAGTCCTTGACATCCAATATCCTGTACGTCGATGTGAAAAATCGCATCGATTTCTGTGAGAAAAATATTTTCGTTTAATGGCGTGCTGGCCAAAGTTTCGTCGTCAAAGGGCCGTAATTATCCGTAGCACTCGACGCTGAGGTCGAGATATCTCTCGACAGATCAGCAGCTCACTCGGGATGCACTCTGCGATTCCGTTTGTCACAGCGCCCGACTGCGGTGCGCTCTCTGATAAACGGATGTCAACGTGCTTTGAGTACGAAACGCCTCCAGCCTTATTCAGCGTTGCAATCTCTGCGTTTCACATTTGTAACGTTCTAACGTACACGCGTAGCTCGTTGCAGTTTATTCACAGGTGGTTTTTACTAAGATGTATCAGTAAAACACATTTATAGTTCGCGCACGAATAACAGACTTATATATGTTACTATTGAAGCACAGAAATTAATGACCTTATTTATATTATAGCGTAATAAATAATGCATTTCACAAATATTTTTCTTACGTGGAGAAATCCGCAAAATCACAATTTAATGACCTATTTGGTTTGCTAGTTAGTTATAGTAAATTAGTAACACAATTAACTGAAGAAGTGAATAAGAAATGCGGCCACTCACAGGGCCGCCTACAGAGTAATTAGCCAATCGCAAAGTTCAGATACCCCAGATAGATGCTGACGATCCACATAAGGCCCGTAATTTATTCGACGGTAGTCTTTGTGCTTTCATTAATTTCTAATTATCTAGTATAATTATTTTCATGCCTACAGGCGCTCCTTTTGTAGCAATAAATCTAAAAGTTTATAATCACAGGAATAATTTCACGGCGATTAATAAAATACAATAATGTAAACAGTCAAGTTACAATAAGGTTTCGCTTTCCAAGTTTCAACGCCCATTATTTATTACGAAAATCATTCAGGGTCGTTAGTGGCGATCACGAAAAGACGACGAAAATTAAGCGTGCGACGACAGCGTAATAAAGTGGTCGACTATATCACTCCACAACTTTGAAATGTTGTAATCCATTAATAATGCGCCAAGTTTATGACAAAAGCCAATTTATACATTCCGCCTAGAGTGAAATTTCGAGGAATTATTATAAAGTAATCTAAGTTAGGCGATCCGTAGAGAGATGAGGGGGATGACAGGTGTTTAAGTATACGTACAACCACTTCCCCACCCATAGAGATTAATCGTATCATAGCCGAGACAGAGTCGTTTGAGCGTGCGGTTTCTGGATTAATTGCTCGTTCCTTGCTCTAATGTTACTTACATTACGCCTTCAGACAGTTAAGTGCACTGATAACATACATCCATCAAGAAGTCACTTTAACAGTTCCCTAGTTCTCTTGCTACATGACAAATAATGAGATTACTCACGGCATATTTGTAGACAAACATAATATTTTACATTAATATTCATGCATACATAACTAATGCCGTACATCGAGACTGTGTCAATAGACTTAGCTAATTGGCTTCAGTCTTCAAACTCCAACAGCTATTCGTATAACTGTTTAACGAATGATAGTTTTAAAATAATATGATTTTAATAGCAACTAGGCTAAAACTTCAAATCTATATATATTCTAACTGTCCATTCAACTTGTTCCGTATTAATTTAATTGACAACTGGGTGGTTTACTGAAAAAATGTGTTGTGCTTATATGGCCAATACTAATTAACTAAAGCAGCACTAACGAGTATAGTGTGTGGCCGGTTGTTCTAATTCAATTAGCATTGAATACGAACTGGCATTAAAATGAGCCTTAATATTGGAGCATGCACAACCGGTCCGTAGCGGGCGGCACTTGGGTCTCCCGTAATATCTCCCGTGTACATTCTCGCAAGCTCATTAACGTGCTTTTTGTCCCCGTCTCGTGTTTATCTTATTACCTTGCCGTACTCTGACACTACTAAATCGGTTTCCACTTCCACTAAACGTCTGTTATGGCGATACGGTTTTTGCAGTGCTTTATCTGATCGCCGTTGAGGTGAAAGTCTTTAAGAAATATTTGAACATTTGTTATTTCGTTAATGGTTTTTAGTAATATAATTCACAATTCACCAGACGGACGAGCGGTAAAGTTATTATTGATGCTATCGAAGCGGCTGTAAACTTATCACCTTCACCATCGTGGCAGGTCGCGCCCCCGTGAACACAAATATCATTTAAAACAATGTACTGCTACCGATTGAATTTGTTTGTTTTTTTTTTGTTTATTCTATACAAGTATTTTTTAACATGAAGAGTTTTTATATTATTCTTCAACGATTTGATTGTTTGGCACGATATCACGTAACAAAATCGAAATTGCGAAACGAACAAATCCTTATTGTTTCCACGTATCCACCGAGCTGCTTGTTAATAAAGTATTGTGCAAACTTGAAATAGATTTACTCTTTGTCGGATCGTAAATTGTACGCGAGTAATGCGCGAGAAGACAGATCATTATTTTATATGGACGCTAAAACACTCGTTGCCGGCGCTACGGCGTACGTTGCGGGATTATTCCCTCTTAATGCCGTTGAGCTAGATGCGTCGACCACTTTGTTGTTTTATACTTTGTCTCGGAGCGACTTTATGCATCGCCTCATTGCTCTTCGTCGTTTCGCTTAGTTTCCCCTCTTTATATTCAGTTCGCGTTGCCGAAGTAAATGTATTTTGAAACCAGAGACGACTAGCCGGATCTTGTGTTGATGTTGGGAGTTTGGCCGTTTGATCTTAGACATTTTGCAATATTGAATGAGCGTATAACAATTATTTATTCTAATTGGTTTATGTATATTTTGTACGCAAATATAATATGAGATTTATTATAGTGTCTTCAAGTAAGAATTCTATCTGTTCATATTTACTGCTCAGTGGATTGTAAATGCATTAAATTAAATAATATGTTAGACATATTACAGTTTATCGATAGAATATAAAATACTGAAAAGAGTTATGAGTAATATACCCACCACAAAACTAAAAGAATCAACTTCTGACGCTAATACTTGTGTTTAATAACTATACGGTAGTTTTTAGTTACTTAATTTAGTTTTATTATATCTTGTTCAGTAAATATACTTAACAATTAATAGCTTACAATAAGCTATTAATTGTTACTTATTTGTCATCCGACTTAACTAAATTATAATATCATCGCTTGGTTTGCATTGCCCTTAAGAACCTGTCTGATTAATTATTTATAATTTAATAACGTACCAATATTCACGACAGAATTAATTTAAGTTGTATAATTATGGAAATAAATTTTAAACATTCAACTTAATTGTAGGCTTAAAACTGAATTATTTAAAAGTACGGCATAGTAAATAAGATAAAATTCAACCTTACTCGTTCAAGAAAGTGAGATAGATAATTTTTTTATTTAATATTATACAGTTTTGTAATCGTCGACGAGATTGGGGTCACTAAGAGATTATGGTCGGCCTTTCGCCTTTACACCTTGTCAAATAAATTTGTACCGTCAAGATTTGCGGCGTCAAAAAAGGGTTGATATTTGACAATAGTCCCTAAACGACTCTTTAGTGTCAAGTGCTTTACGTTCAGTCCACTTAAGATAACAGAGTCCCAAGACCGGTCGCAAGTCAGCGGGTAAATTGGATACCACAGAACCCTACAATGGTCGCCGAAGCTATTACGTCTTGAGTTTTATGTGAGCAAGAATTACTTTATACGAAAGGGTAGGTCCCACAGTACCTCGTTTTAATTACACTTAGCGCCCCTCATTCGCATTTGTTCCTCTCTTGTTTTATGAACAACTTAACAACTGCAGAATTAATGACAAAAATGCTACCGTGTTATTATCGTAACCACACTCAGCTCTCTTAACGACTTAATAGTTCTGTAATTTTTATATAAATGAAGTAGTTAAATACGTTATATGAAATAGCGGCGTTAAATGTTTACACATTGAAAATCTGAGTCGTACAAAGTGTTAAAGAGTGGGCCGATTACTCTCATCGTGAAATTGTGTTTAGTGAGTTTATTCATTACTCGGCATTGCGAAAGCGAACTGGGAGGGGGCGGCGGCAGGGGGAAGCTATTCTACCCTAGCTCTGCTCAGTTTATGGATATAACCTCGACAAAATACCCCTAAAATTGAACTGTTTTTATTACGTTCTCTCTATCTCTTTTGGTTTGTTGTGCCCTTTATACGATGTTATAATTTTATTAGAAAAATCAAAGCGTATAATGCTTTATTAGATTCTTTTTACTTTCGTTTTCTCGTTTACAAATAAAGAAATGTAAATTAATATTTCTGAGTGCTTTTACCTTTTGTTACGATAATTTTAATGAAAATAAAGTGGATCTATGAAATAAATAAATCGTGCATTATCTATTCATCTGTGTGTATTCATAAAATATTTAATGTCCAAACAAATGTTTGTGTTGTAACCAAACAAATAAAGATGTACATTAAAGCGACATAAATTGAAATATCAGTTGCAATTCCGTATTATTAAATGAAAACATTGTTTAGATGCCAAACAGTTAGGAAGAACGATAAAACAAAGCGTCTGGCAAGGAACCAAGTCGATGCGACACGAATGGATGGCTCCGTGATTTCGAACGCGTATGCCGGTTGCAAAACGTCACTTCGCAGTACTATCCTACAACTCAGCCATACTTAGCCGAGATTTGTACGAATTCATTTTAAATGGAGCCGCCAGATCGCAATTACACTGCCTTTGAGCATACAGAATGCGCTCTACATGACATTCAATTCAATTTGGTGCACAAAGCGTGCGTCGAAATTCTCTTTCTCTTTGACCAAATCCTCTTATGAAACTGCGCTTTGTTAACGAAATAGCTATGAGCCAGCTCGCCGCGTGTTTGTTGATGTGATATTCTTAATTTTACAAGTGCTTCATGTAAGTTTAATACGTATACGTATAATAAATACTATTTGAAAATTGTATATTAAGTATTGTTATTGATTTCAAAGCAAGCTCTTGAACGTTATTTTTATAATTGAGATATTAATAAAATCGGGGTACAATTTAGTAGAGTCAAAAGCAAAAAAAAAGTCGATAAATAGTATGGTATCAAAACGTAAATAAATGTACACTACATTGTGATAATCGAAGTAGCCATTTAATCGACTGTAAAAACAATAAATAAACGAAATGACCCAGTGATTTAGAGGATATGCGAGATCGCGTATCGCGCTGGCGTAGGTTGATCGATGCTGTCAAATGTTCAAACAAGCCAGTTGGCAGCCGAAAACATTCCGAAGATCGAAATCATCCATCTGGACCAGTCGCGTGCTTCTTGTTGTCGATGTTGTTTTTTCGTACATTGCGCCGTCTTTAGCATCGTTAGTGTTACATTCATAGCTACAATTATTTTTGAAGAATACATGCAGAAGTTTCGTTTATTTATTGACACGTGTAACACGATTTAGCAAATCGATCCAGATTGTTCATTAACTTTTGCGTTTTGAAACTCTGGCAACAATAAAAAAATTATGTTGCGCTAAATTTAAATAAATGTTGAAACAAAATATTTTAAAACTGTTGACAGCTTCAATAAAAATATTTCACAAAAGCCACTGCTATTAATTTAACGTGTAGGTACACTAAAAACAATTCCCATGAAAAATATTGTTAAAGTATTCATATATGAAACAGACATCAAAAATGTACAACATTTTTAGACGACTTTGTTCCTGCATGGAAATTACATAGCGATTGTTACCTTTTTTCATTCGTTTTGTTTCGAGCGTTTCCAGTTGAGAATGAAACACAAAAAATGCATTTAAAAATAAAAGATTGCGAATAATGTTAATATTATACAATCGTGTTAATTAATTGCCGGACAAAGGTCGATTAGCGTTGTAAATTGCTTAAGTCTGGCGTAATCCTACCGTATAATATAGCCGACAACAAAGGCTCGATAGACTGCGGGAGCCGAGCATAACTTATTATTTATTCACGTCTATAACGAAATTCGCCGACCCTCGTCAGTTTCGCATTTGCCCTGCCGCTGCTGCACTTTATTTCTCCTGCTTTTACATAATGAATACTGTTAGAATATAGCTTTAATGTTCTTCCGTAACCGTCGTGTAAATACGGTTTGCAATCTGACTGTATTATTCCTAAGAGGGTTTTATTCAAAAGATATGAAAGTGTTGGAACACTTGGATACTGTCAGATAATGTCGGTGGATAGTCAACGCAGTCGTTGAAATTTTTATGTCACCTCACACTGCATCGTCGACTGCATTTCCCCTCCCAACTTCCGCACCCCATTGACACTGAACACTATATCCACTCGTGCTAGGCCAGTGCCGTGTTTGGTTCAATTTTCATTTTATCACAGCTTAAGTAACTATGTCACCCACATGTCATCGCTTTGTGATCGTGAACTAGACGAGTCGGGATGACATTATTGTAACTTCACAAAAAACCCGAGCGGAGAATCCCTTTGTGCAGTCGACGCTCTTGCATATTTCCGTCGCGGGTTTCTTTGTCACAAATCCTGATTGCAACTTCTTAGTGCACTACTAACGCTTAGCACAAGCCCCGAGTTCGTCACAAAGGTTTTTGAATTTAAAAACCACTGCTATTTTTGTTTTCATTCCCATTGTTGTTTAGTTTCGGTGGCTCTGATTTTACAATGCGTTTTGAGTGAAAATCGCTGTTTTAATTTCGGATGTTGTGGTTTTGCGGTAAAAAATATAGCTTCACATTTTAATTTTTTCCTAAAAGCGGTTCGCTTAGAGGCGACTGTGTTTCTTCATTACGATTCTGAGAGCGCGCACACAAGTCACTCGAGCATTAATATGTTTAGTACATGTATAACTTTGCAATGCCGTGCACTGCATGTACACCTACATTTTATGTGACACTTTCAAATTCACACTTCGCACTTTCTCTTTAAATCGTATCCAACGAAACATTGAACTGTGAATTTATATAGAGCTGAAAAATATAGCTTATTTCACTACCAATTGAACTGTAAATTTGTTAAAACCAAGCGCTCTTAAAATACATTCGACACAAAAACAATTGAACAATACGTTCACCGCAAATTGAATGAGGTTCGAAATAAATCCCGCTGACGTTATTTGATTTTCAATTCTCTCCCATTCGGAGCTCACCCCTGTTTGTCGTTGTTCGGCATTTACCGTACAAAAATATCTCATATGAATGTTATGAAATACCATAATGCGATTACGGAGCGCTTTCAAAATACGGACTTGCTTTAAGCCACGATTTTACAAAAAAGATAAACAAACGGTGAGGTGTAATAGCGAGCGTTGAAATGGTGATTTAACGTAATTAATAAAGGCAACTCCGGAAATTTATTGCTCGCTGAAAAAGCTTCGATCCTTATCGCGATCCGGCTCTCCCTCATTAGAAACCCCGAGGGCTGTGCGCAATAAACCGGCACTCTATCGTAAGTGTTAATCACCTTTGTCGATCCGTAGGCTTGCGGTTAACAAATCGTGTCGTTGCGTCATGTTACAATTGAGTGCAGTGATCGACAGCGATTGACGCCAATTTGTTTGTTAAATAAAATAATAGCTGCGGGCGATCACAAGCAATAACCGCTAAATCGATAAGCACCGTTTTTATTACGTCATTAACGAGCTGCAAGTGAAGCCAACCGTTCTTAATCTACGTAATCAATTCCGGAAACAATTATCATGTCCAGTCAAACCTAATTGCCATTAAAATTCATGTTGAATGTTAAATGTTGTGATTATCAGATGATATTTTAAGATTCTCCATTTGCATAAATTTAAATTTATTGCATTTTCGTTTTTGCATAATATTAACATAACTTTGCTTGCGTTATTTTATATTTTGTAAATTAATAGTCATTATTACGTATCTAATTTAAAAATATATCACGACGATTTAATTGAGTTGTTGAATTGGAAATCGATTCGGTTATTAATTATTATTATAAATAACAAATGTGAGGCTTACAAATAATGTAACGAATAAAACATGTTTCTATTAAACACCTCTTAATAACATAACATATAGAAAAAGGTTAATCATTATGATGTAATTGATACTTAAGGCGTCACGCGATACATTTTGAACTCTTGTTGAATTGACATAACAAAATAACTTTTGCGTCTTCATTATTTTTTTATAATAATGTAATGTTTTGTATTGTTTGCTCATAAATAAAAATCATCAAGTGGCTTCCACTTTGTGATATAAACAATTTAATAAATTAATTATTCAAATTGTGATTTGTAATTATGTACAAAGTGATGTTTGAATACATTTTACGTACTGTTAATACACGCACGCTTTGATGCGGTTACATTGTAGGCATAATAACGTTTAACAATCAATTTGATATCTGTTTATTCAAATGTTAAATTGAAATGAATGTGTTTCCATTTTGAAATCAGTTTTAATAATCTGTTCAGTAATTTATATTGCACTGAAATGTTTAATCTTCCTTGCAAATTGTTGGAAAAGCAAATAACGCTTCAACGTTACATAACCTTCAATTTGGTGAATTTAAATATTTATGTGAATTGTTATATGTTTTATTAATATTAGTAACGTAGAGAAGATTTTAATTCTTGTGCATTTATGAATTATTTGTTTTTCTCTACCACTCGTAACTTCGCCATAAAGTAAAGCCACGTCAAATAAAATAAACATATTGTGGTTCATCTGGTTATCTAAAGTTTTTAAGTATTTTATTATATCAAATATAAAACGATTCCTTCATTCGTTTTTATCTCAAATAAATTACCAAATTAATATTTTCCGAGAGCGCTCTTTATAAAATGTACGATTGGGCCATTGAATGAATATTTTATCCTCGATTTTATTGCAATCCCTACGCATTCAAGATTTTCTCCGTTGAAATGGAACACGTAGACTCGGTATTGTAAATCAAATATCTGTGTAGACAAGTTTGAACCTTTGTGCTCGGGTTTAAAAGATAAAATTAGCTCGCAGATACGATATCGACTCTACATGCTTGCACGATTATTGGATTTTCGATTTGGTTTTGTTCAAATGCTATGTTTATTTTATATGTCTACTTAGTGATTGTTATTATTGAACGATCATGTTGTTGCCTTAAATTTGGAGACAAAATCGAATTCCGCTTCTGATATTTAAGTGAATTCTATTTCGGGTACGTCTTTAATGACAAAACTTGTGGGATATTACACAAGACTTTGCGTAATACCTTGTTACACAATTATTTAAAACTAGAAGAAATTGTAAGGCTTCATCTATTTATCAGTCTATGTAATGCATTATTATCAAAAGTCCGCTGACTTAAAACATAAACACGAAGGTAAAGCATGTGTTAGCTTCTGAGTGCCGTTTACATGTGTATTGTATAGCGAGAAATGCTCAGCGGAGCGTTTTGTTGGGCGGGCGGCGCGTGCGCGGGGCGCGGGGGCGCGGTGGGCGACGTCGACGACCGGCCGCCGCGTTCGGACCGGCACAGCATTCTCGTCTCGGCCGCCAGGCCGACATCACGTGCTGACGCGTCATTCTTTTGTCTCCAATCGCGACTTCGCGATCTATTGTTATTTTTATTCAGTGACGGGTTGCCAGAGGCCCACGCAACGGATGCATTTTCCTGGATTACAGTGCTAAGGATTGCAGTGTTCTCGACAGGATTGAAGTGATTGACAGATTTTAATGCATTTAGATTTTGTATCAGTATTCCATGATATACGTTTACTTTAAAATTAATGTGGTTTTAAAATTTTCGTTGCTTAATATTTAATGTGACACTGTGTCGCTCGTCAAAGGTTAAGAGAGTGATTCAAAAAATTGTGTGACACTATCAGTGAGAGTAAACAACAGTTGCCATAGTGAGGATCAAAGATTCGCCCAAAAGCAATGCTGAGGGCAGTAGTAAAAAAGAAAGCAAGAAAAAAGGCGGGAAACAAAAAGGCGAGGACAGTACGGTGACACACAATAAAAGTGACAAAAGTGAGAAGTGTATTGCAGCTGCTGTGAAAACGGATAAAGACGGCCAAAAGCGTTCCCCGGTCAAAAATGAGACAGAGAATGAGGTATACTTACCTGTTTATAAACGAACATGTCACATTTGCTTTCAATTGCATTGAGGACACGTCAACCATTACATAACACAGTAATCTAACATAGATTATTAAAATAATGTATACAACAAAACAATCGATTACCAGTCAAATGTTTTGTATCTTAACATTTTATTTATTAATTATCTGCGCCAGTATTAAGCTACATTATATCTGAGTGACAATGGCTATATTTATATTCCCCACTCGGGACTCGTCCCGAGCGGTGGCTGTCTAATATAGGTATCCATAGCACCTTTAATAACTAATTTCTCTGATATTAAATCAATTTAAACTCAAGCAAGCAAACCTCTCAACAACCTTATACTAGCCTTTTTTCTACTGTTTATCGAAAAATGTATTACTCTCTACTTATTAGGTCAATAAAAATCCAACTATTAGATATCATTTGTTTTCAAAAATAAACATCAATAACTTAAAAAAACGTATTACATCTTAAAGAATACTGAATAATTAAAATATGTATGTAACTATTATTATATATTTTAATCTCTCTATACTTTCATGACCTTGAGTTTCGTGCAAATATATTCTTGACAGTGCAAAAACTAGTTCTTTTATCGTCTCATTCATCAATCGACATCAACAAAAGAATTGAAACTATTTTTGCATAATTTAAATGTCAGTGTTCATAAAAGAACACTAAAAGTAAAAAATCTTCCCTCTCGGTGAAGAATAATATATACCCGTATCGGATGCTGTGAATCGTTATAAACTCGGACGTATTTCATAACATCAACTGTGGGTCAAATCAACAAAGCTTGGCATGCAGATCTATAGCCATTACACTCGAATGCGGTCAAACATTACGGCAGTGTTTGTAACGACATAATTATGCTTTCCATTGCTCGACTATTAATTCTAAATTTATGCCCGTAGATACGCAACATCAACTATAAATTATTATTTATAAACGCTACAGTAACTATTAATTTGTTCCACGGGCTAATATAATTTACTGCAGCTGAGTTTTCCGTTTAAAGCATGTTTAATTGAAACGCTGATATCAATTGTCAATTTGAACAAATTGTTTTAACTTGCCAACTATGTAAATGTGTTCAAAAGCTCGCGCTAAATTGCATAATTCATTTAATTATGTATTGTCCTTACTCTTTACTAATTACGTAAATGGCCAATTGTTCGCATAAAACGATCATTTATCATTTTTTTCCAGACTATAATAATGATTACACCTATTATTTATTTAATTTACGTCAATTTGCCGTACTTAGTAGTAATAAACGATTAAGCGTTCAACAAAAACATTCGTGCGAAGAATATATATTTTCCATTCAATTACTTATGAAATCCATAAATAGATAGGTAAATATTTGATGTGAACATGATTGATTGTTAATACGGCCGATAAACAAATGAAATCGGAGCAAGTTCAATATGTTTACCGCGGAGCTGACGACCGCTCCCGGCGATATTCATTAACTCGGTAAATGCACATAAAACGAGCTGGAGTGTAATGTTTATGAATATTTATTGAGTAATCTGATAACGGTATCAATGATTCAGAAATATTCTCTGCAATTTAATTAATGCCGGAAACGTCGGTTTGCGATTATTACGTCGGGCCCATGATATTAAGCAAGGAATTCATGAATATTAAAATAAGCCGTGTAGTTTTATGTTGCATGGAAATGAGATAGAGAAAAGTCACGCGGCCGACGCGCAGACGAATCGTCAATGTTCTGGTCATGTCCTTTAATTTGTCACCTTTACATATTGTCCGCGTCCGATCTATTTACAATGCACAGAGCGTCACATAGTAGGAAATTTGGTATGCAGCATAAATTCGGGTCACGAACAAACAATTCTCTTGCTAAATATTCATGACGGGCACTTAGTATTTTTTTCACACGACTCGCGCAGGTTTATTTGTTCGGCTTTTGAAAAAACCCGTCTACTTATACACTATTTATGTTCAAAATCATTCCGTTTTACTTAATTATTTCCAAATTTTCCTAACACTGCGGTATTTTCAATTACGTTTTTTTGCGTTTTTTGGCGAAATATCGTTAGATATTTTAACCGCAACACAATAATGACAAGCTATTGTTGAAATTAGACCACAAATCGCGTTGAGATAGAGTTTATTGAGTGCAATTGGTACGAAAATTTCGCATTGTAAAAATTTTAGCTGCAATAAAACTCACACTGATAATTTAAATTCTTAATAGGTTTTGTAAATTATATTTTATTACCATAAATAGAAGAGTTATGAAAAGTTTGTTTTAATAAATAGCCGCCATAGAAATGTTTTGTATTTGTTATTTTGTCATAAATCCCTAATAAGAAAGCTCAGGCCATTATAAATTCGCCAAAGGCTATGATCAGTACTTCTGTTTGAACTTCGCTGCCAGACTGTATTCCCGTTGAATTTAAGTTCTACCCTATTAAAAGTTTGTGGAAGTATTAGAATTTCGAATGAGGGGCGAAAAGCTATCACGCCACTTTTTCCGGCCCTCCCTTCACAACAATAGCGGGGGAAGCACCCGCGGCTGAAGTCGCAAGATTATACTTTAATATCTGCTCCGAATTCGTAATTAAAATACCTGTTGTTTGAAGATTTTCATTACTCAGTAGGTACTTTGATGCACAATCGTGTATCAATGAGACGTAACCATCGAAGTGTGTGTTGTTTTTATTCAAACGTAAATAGGTACCATGTTATCGTCTGTACGAATCTAATCGATAAAGTCGACTAAATATTCAAAGTTTTATTTTGACACCGTTGACTAATGGGGTCGTTTATTTTTATTGCTTCTTTATTTACACTCGTGCGTGTTTCTGGCCGGTGTGGGCTCGACGGAACTATTATTAGTTGCCGACACGACATCACTCATCGCTAATATCTTTATGATTATCTATTTTAATGTTGACTCGTTTTGACAAGCGGCCAACGATCCAACTGCAAAAGCACGGTACAAACAATTCGCCGTTGAATAGTAGTGGGCAATTGAATGCCTAACGACGTTTATTTATTGACTACTACGACGTATAAATTTGCGCTAATAGTAATGCCGAGGTTCAAAAGAATTTTTCAAGTATTCGCGGTTTACTTTTAAATTTACGTTACTAATGCTTGCCTATACATTTGTGTAAAATATTTCGAGGTAAGAAAAACTCGCGTTAGAACATATTTATTATATCAATCAAACGCTTTTTCTTGGCGCTTAGCCGTGGCCTACATTGAAGCTCACAACACGTTTAATATTTCTTTGATACTATTAATTTAATTCTTGCTGCATAATAACTCTCTTGTTAATATAATTTGAATAAAAAAATAATATACATACTCTGTGGTTTTCTGTGATTCGGTTTTTATCGTAAATCTAAATGCTAATGTAGTCGATGAAATACTATAAAGAAAAAAATAATTTATGGACCTTGATATTAATTTAAAGCGTTCTTAATAAATTCAAATTAGTTTTATTTATTCACATATTTAAAAAAATCTCAGGGTCTCAAATTCGATGCTTTCGAGCGGCGATGTCCTAACGAGTTAACTGTTAGATAATAATACCTATTACGGTAGAAAATGTTCATACGATCTGAGCCTGTTTTAATTCATAACTGTCGAATGTCACGATTCTTAACAACAATGCCTATCACATTCAGTGGAGCGAACATTAAGATAAATTCAGCGGCCACACAAAGGGCACGGTACACAATCAAGGCGGCACCTTTGAATGACTCTGAAACCCTGCCACCGGACGCACAGCCGCCACTCGCCGTGTACCGGCACGCGCGCTCCATACCTGATTTATCACTTCATTGTTACCGCCTTTATCACACGAGCAGTACTTAAAATGGGTATGAAAAAATAACTCTCAAATGACATCACTCAATTTAAAATATCGAAGAACGTGACGGTAATCTATGAACGGCTGAATGGATTCTTATGAACCGCCGCAAATATTCATAAATTAAACAGAATAACTATAAATCACTCAACAGTCTTAAACCTCTCCTTTACAGCAAAGGTTAGTTTCCATTTATTGCAAGTAAAACTAACATCATCTCAATAAAACAAAAAATGCATCGACCAATAAATTCCGTTTAGATGGGCATTCCCTTAGGGGCAGAATAACCACGGATAAATCTAAATATTCAATTGTCGGAACGTCGCCGAAACGATTTATTCATTTGATGATCGATTGAACCTAGATACGGGAAATTGAGAATAACGGTAGCAATCCCCCTTACGAACTAACAATTTATAACAACAAAAAAAAATATTCCATAAAGCTCTTGCTATATTGTAAATGGTACAAAGAAAGACGCAGTATTACAGCTTTTATACTTGATTTATCTCTCCATTGTGGCGATCGCAACAACTTTGGATAAGATTAAAATATATTTTCTTGTGGTACGCTCATGTGATTCAGAAGGTTCTCGTTTAAGGTATCTTACAAAATATATGAATAGTGATTTACAATTTGTACGTAATTTAATTTAAAAAATGCAATATTCTACTTTCGTGAAACTAAAAGAAAAAAAATACGTGATTTTAATACCGCATTTAAGATTCAATGATTTATAAGTGAAATAAAAAAATAATATATACTTCGCTAAACTTGTTGCGATTCTTATTATCACGACTCGTCCGCACAGCTCGGTTACCCAAATAGTTTTATTGAGCCATTTCCCTCGGAGATCGTAAACGTCCGCAAGTAATTACTTTCATTCCCAGTTAAAGACTTCGTTCGACTCGTTCATAAATATCTTTGAGAACGTCTTTTAAAATGGCGATCGACGTTAAAGCTTTCATTTTTCTTGATCGTCGCATTTATTACCCGTGAAGAGAAATACTTATTCGTGCCAGTCCCACTAACATTTTATTGACATTTTTTATATCAAGAATATAGTGAAGTGTCGAACTAAATGTCTATTAATAAACGAGAGACGTTTAAAATGTGTCTGGGAAGTACAACGTCGGACTATAATGCGTTTAAATAAATACGTCATTAATTAACTTTTTCTGAGCTAATCAAACAATATAACCGGATGTAAGCTATAAAAATAAACAATAAGATCATAAAACATGATATGAGCACTGCTGTGAATACTAATGATTGATACCACTTGTAGGTGGCGTTTTTATGATAGGAACCTATTATATTCAGTTGATTAAATATGCTCCCGTAACATTATTAAATTATTATATATATCATTTTTCATTGTTATAGGCGAGTCCAGAGAATAGTCGGAATGCTTCACCAAGATATCACGATGCGTCAATGGACGATGTAAGTATATTTTTGTTTTACATTTTGATTTATTTGTGTCTTGTAAGTGGATAAAATGTTAAAGTCTAATGTAATGTTTCAGGCATCGGACGCAGGCTCTCTGTTCCGGGTGACAGGAGCAGCAGGCGGTGGAAAGAACGATTTAG